>NC_052664.1:12142601-12442860 GCF_016802725.1 Solenopsis invicta | reverse complement strand
TAAAGAAAAAATTAAATATTTTTAATTTGTGAAAGAACCTTTGTTTCTAATTTTTGTATTTAATAATTCTATGTAATTTAATTTCTGTTTTATAAAATGTTATTTATATGCATCGATATTGCGAAAAATTGCTTGCTTCTATTTATACATACAATGTCTATATAACGTCAAATAAAAATTTTGAGATTTTATTAATCATACTTATAATGCAAATTAATCGTTTATATGGGATATAACAAGAAGAATAATTAAATTAATCTTCGTTTAGCTCTTATTGATCGGAGCATTGTATCTGTGAGTTATCGCGAAATCTGCTACAACGGCTTCGCAAAGAACGGCAAGAGAGAAAGAGAGAGAGAGAGAGAGAGAGAGAGAGAGAGATGGAAGCGAATCGAAGAGATCTAATAGCGCAGCTTCGAGAAATACTTCCTAACTGGATTACAGGCATTCCTCTACGTTTCTCATCGAATCAACCGATACACAGTAAGACACCTGGCAGTTAAGGAAAATGAAAAATTACTTCGTAACTTAGTTTTCGCTAAGTGGTCGGAGTGGACTTTCATGTAGCTGCTTTCTGTAAGAAGACGGATCTAAAACAAAAGGAGAAGTTCCAGAAAATACCAAACCATAAACTGCCTCTCTCTTCTGGAGCCAGTTGCGTATCTCGACCGAGGAAGAAGAAGCACCAAAGATTGGCTTTCATTTTACGTCGTATAATTTTTGATTACAACCTAAAATTATTTCCAGTTACCAAATAAATATGCAAATATGCAGAATAAATAAATATGCAAATAGCATGTTTTCCATGCTAAATTAATAAAAAGTTAAATACGTAAATAATGCAAGCAACAAATTCCATAATTTATATAAAAGATAAATCGATTCCTTCGTAATTATGTCAACCGTAACGCTCCCCGGTTTAACTATGAGCGGGTAAATAATGTATGGCAAAGATGTAATCGGAAAATATTACTCGTACGAACCGATTATTCACGATTACGTTAATGATGTGTTATATCATTACAAGAACGCGAATAGCTCGATAGGTCGGAAAGCTTGCGACCCGATCGATCATTCTCGTGTTGCGTGGGCATATCGCTAATCGAGATAAATTACGTGATAGTCATTATCACCAGACCTCGTTTAACTTGACCAATGATATTTTGGGAAACGTTCATTTCAAATAAAACTCGAATGTGCTTTCAATAATTCAATACAAAAATAAATTGTATTACATGCGACGTGATAAATCACAAAAAATACAAAGCTTGACAGATCAATATATGCAAACTATCCTAAATCCACAAATTTCTTTTCAACTGCAAGTTTTAAAAATTGAATAAAAATACAATAAAGATTTCAATATCGAGGTTAATAATTATATTAAAATATTTAATATTTGATAAATAAAACACATTTCACATAAGTGACAAACTTTAACTTCTCTTAGATTTCACTCAGCAGCTTAATTTATTTTTATGTAACAGAAATCCATTGTATATAAAACCAAATTGTGCAAATAAATTCAATTACAAATTATTTAATAAATTATTTGATAAATTAAGATTGGCATCTCCTACAAGTACAAAAAGCCAATTTAATTTCCTTTAAATTTTAACTTGATTTACAATTAGTTTCATATAACAGATAAATCTAATAGAAGAGAAGTTGCTATTAACTCGTTTTCGTTTTATTCAATTTTTGTCAATAATCAATATTTTATATTAAAATAAATGATTATATTTATCAAAATGTAGTTTAATAGATTCTAGACTCAAAGTTCTGAATATTTATTACTTACAACGTGATATATAAAAATGACGATACTGCATAATGGGTGGAAGAGAAACAGGAATAGTAACACGAACCATCATAAAAATAAATTAAAAAAATTGGTTTTGTTTAAAAACGCAGTATTTTGTTACAGAATTATATATTTTGTTAAGATAAATTTTGAGAAAAACCTAAAGTACCCACGAAGTTTTAAGATAGAGGTAAATGTTGACTTATTTTATTTCAATTCAAAGATAGAGCACAGATAAATTATCAAAAGAACAAGTTTTTACATTACAATTTTTACGAACTTCTAGATTTTCAGGCTAATAATATTTTAGGTTTTTAATTATAGAAAGAACTTAGACATTTATAGAAAAGACTTTATTATAGAAAATATAGATTATAGATAAGATAAAAAAGATATAAGTATAGAAGCTATAGAAGATAAATATAGATTATAGAAAAATTTTAAACTTTTAATTATAGAAAAAAGGAGAATATTGCAAAATGTATACATTTACATACACTCTTCCTACTGTTGACTCTACAAATCTGTCCCAAGCAGAACAAAAAGTCATCATATCAAAATAACGTCAAAATGACTGCAAAATGATTATTAAAACTCTCTTTTTGATCAATCACGATTCATTTTAATGTCATTTTGACGTTATTGTGACTCATTGTTCTGCTTGAACATGGTACGTATCACGTGAATTGTTAGCACAACTGCGTACAACAGTGCAGCTGCGTGCGGAAATATCGTGCGGATACACCCAGGTGCATTTGAATGCATTTTATTCTTGTTTCACATTCGGTAAACAACAAGAATAAAATATGACATCTCTAATGTTTCTGAATGCTGCCCTCTAGAATGACAATCGATGCACCGAAGAAATATTTCGATATGAAAATCTCGAGATTTCTCATACTACCAGCACGTTTCTATGCTCGAATTAATAAAACGCTATGCTGTTAAATAACTTTGCATAACTCGTAGTATAATTAAATAAAAAGTTAAATAACAAAAAGAAACACTTGAGTGTACATACATTCGTGATAATATGCTCAAGTTTAACAACAATAAGGATGTAATTAAATGTTAAATGTTCAAACATGCATGTATTAATGTAAAAATGTACACCCATGGAATTTGATTCTGTCCATGGGGAAATTTTCCAAACTAAGAAGTCGCTATCTTTCTACATACTTACAGTTTATGATTAACGTAACGATCAATAAGCTCTAGTCGTTACATTAATCATAAACTGCGGGTATGTAGAAAGTGGTGACTTCTTAGTTTATAAAAAATTTCCCCATAAACAGAATCAAATTCCATGGGTGTAAAAATATGTTGAAAAAATTTCGAAATGTTCGAAAGTAAAAATGCCTTACAACATTTGTCAGCTATTGTATATAAGTATATTAGCGCCACTACACAACGACAGACAACGAAACAAATGATTCGATAAGTAATCACTAGCAATTTGTCATCTAACAACAGAGATAATACGGTTACTCACTATATGTACGCGACCCATAATACCATCTTCTACTCTGTCATAAATAGTATGTAATCAAATAGTATAATCAAATAATATAAAAATGAAATTACTAAAAATATAAAGCATTTGAAATCAATTTTGGCTAAAAGAGAGCACGAATTACGGAGGGAGCTTAGTTCAGAAAACCGAATTATCATAAAATTAAATTCGTGTAAATTAGATGTGGCCTAGTTTCGCGGCGGATAGATTACATCAAGAGCGGACGTTGAAGTAGGCGATAAGAATCCTTTCGTGCAAGCGGGTATTATTCCCAAATGGAAAAGGTGGGTGAACTGCGAACCGATCGATCGCGCGTGGAATCGCGTGTCCTGGGAATCAAGTTCAAGCACTCTCTGAGCGATTTAATAGGAGGCTCAATTGCCGAACTCGCGATGTAACGCGGGGGAGGGAAACGACGGCGGCGAATGACTCTTGTAGGTCCGTGCGTTCGCCCCGCGAGATAAATGCGAGCTCGCGGCGCAACGTTCTCTAGAATCACGGTAATTGTTACGGAGGTCAAGGGCTCCAGTCGCGGGAATAATTTACGAGTGCTACGACTACGGGAACTGCAGGCGTGCACTTTAATTTTACACGAGATCGATAGTACGTGTCGGCACGTGTTTACGGTACGTACGACCACGTACGTGCGCCGTCTCGACGTACGTTACATATGCCCTTATCCTTTATTCATACGGCTCCCGTAGCGTGTAAAGTCCTAATCGTCAAAGAGAAACGAGAACGCGCGGAGGCAGAGACCGCTTTTCCGATACGATAAAACGCCGTTCGATGGGGCAGCGAGGAAACCGGGACAATAAAATCGTGTTAAAACGCCTCACTCCATGGATACCGATTATCCTTATCTCATTACACGTGATACTCCGCCTTCGCTTATCTCCCTCGCCGCGAAATCGGGGCCACGATTCGTGACAATTCGTTCAAAATATTCAGGAATTAAATGCATGTATGCAATCCTATATTCGATCACCATCTCGTGCAATATACATAAATCATCTAATCAATAAATAGACTTATATCCTTCGATATAAATACAAAAGTAATCTGTAATATCTAAATTTTAGTAAATAATTTCGCATCAATTTATTCTTCTTTTTCTATTGAACAGAGAAAGGTCGTTAATACCGACATATCTCTTCAATTCTTGATTGTATTTCTCAAACAAATAAAAATAAAACATTGGAAATATAAACTAACGACTGTCCTCTATCAGATGAGTTGTTGTATCATTTCAAATTTTAATTAAATTTTTCGTAAAGTAAGCAAAAATGAATGTCTGCCGAAATGAGTTGATAAAATTACAATAACAAGCAATAATGTTACATGTTTTCTTTTCTTCTTTTTTAATTTACAAGTTAATGATCCCTAGAATCCTTTCACTTTGCTATGAAACGTTTTTTCTTATCGATTTATTCAAATACATCATGCTGTTCCGCTAGACGCAAGTGCATAGCGCGATAATATGTAAAGATTAGATTAAGTTACTAACTTAATAGAGAGAGAAAAATCTTCTAATGCTGCTGTGTCTTTTATTCTATCCCCTATATGGAATATTTTTTCTATCTTATAGTTTTATCGTCGGGTGTGCCAGTTTACATTGCACTACGATTTTATGTCTAAAATCGCAATATGAGAAAAATAAAAAAAAATTAAATTAAATGGTTCCAGGACGCTATAAAAATTTAAAATGATCTAGAATTATCGATGTATGTCTTTAAAAAAATCTACCTTTTAAAAAATTCTATTTTATTTAACAGTTTTTAATTTTTACGGATGATAAACAAGGCTTTAACAAATGTAAAAAAGTAGTGATCTATTATTACATTAGCACAGAAATTTAAAAGAATCGCAAATCTTAAGGTTATTATCTTACTCCCCCCCCCCCCTTTGCCTTATTTATTATTGGTTAAACTTTACAAAAAAATCTTGTTTTATTTTTGCCTTCAACAAATTCATTTTTAATGTATTTTACATAGAATAAAGTCATGAATGTATAAATTAAGTGTTTCTGTAATTGCTGAAGCAAACTATATTTTTATCAGAATTAATAAAATGCAATATTTAATTCCCGAGAAATAAGGGAATGACGCTTTAAAAAATTTACGTCGGTATTGACGTCTTTTCTGTAATAGCATCAAGTGTTTTAAATTATACAACTATTTTCTAATTTGAAGAATAATGTGATTAATTAATAATTTCGCATTATCTTTTTAGACCGTTTTTTACGTATCATTTTTATCAGTTTCCCTTAGAAGGGTGCAACGATATAACGGATTTTTCCAAAGCAATTGTTCGCATCTGTGTATCACGATCGAACAACCGCGCTGTAATTTATGCGTAGCTAATTGTATCTCTCGCATAGTGGAGCTTCCGTTTCCCTCATAACAACACGGGGAAAGATACCCATTGATACTTTATACCCGGCGATACAGAACACCCGCGGCAGTGGGGTGAACGCCGCTCGATTATAACAACCCTTTTACAAAGAGGCTCCTTGTTCGTTTGCAAAGGACTGCCGTTGTAAACAACAACGCCGAGCTTGGAAACACGAGACGAGTTACCAACGACAAACGCGACGGAGGCGAGAAGTAGGTCGCTAGGACGAGTAACTTTTCCTTTCAACCCCCGCAGGCCCTGCCTCATCCTCGCGTTTTACTATTCGAGCGATTCCTAGCACGAACGTGGCGTTGATAATGAATCGAGGCAATGCGAAACGCGACGGCATCGACGGCTGTTACAACAACCGAATTCTATCGCGTTGCGAATTTGCACATTGTCGTTCCGCAAGTTTGCCAATGCATTTACGCTTATCGCGTAAATAGAACGCCCCAATGTGCGGTAAACAGTTGCGTTTTCCTCCAACAATTATAAATACTACATAGGAAACTTGAAACAATGTTTTCACAAAATTTTAACAAATTCAATCCATTTTAATGGTAATTTAGACAAAATGTTAATGATGCCTTACTACATGTTTCAGAAAGACCAAAGAACAGCGACGTTTTTGTTTTACAAATTAATTATTTTTTGCAAAACTTATTTCCCCCACGTCATTTAGGAAATAATTTACTGATTAATAAATTTATAGTAATTTGAAAAGTATTTTGAATAATTTTATCTTGCAATAATTTTTTATTAACGTATGTATAATATTAGATGTATAGTACTAGTTTTAATATTTAATTAAATATATTTTTACTTCATTTTTTAAAATATCATAATCACATCGTTACAAAGTGATTGCATTATTCTAACTCCCTTCGCGACTGCTTTTTATTTAGTCTTACAATCTACCGTTGACGCAAAAATATTTAAATAAAACTATTAAACGTTGTGTAATATAATTACATCACTTAATTTGAGTTATGTATGCGTCATCGTCATATATAATTCAATGACATGAGCAGGTGACAGTTTTAATTAAAATTTAATTAGCACTGTATAACGTTTGTATAACAGGACACGTAATTTTGTTTCTATAATTAATAAAAGTGCTCGTTTCCCTTTAACGCGAGCACATTGACAAGCAACATGCGTTCGATATAAAACATAAAAGAAGCAACGAATGTGTACGAATATGTTCAGCAGAAAGTTCGCAGCTACGTTTCTAAACTCACATAAACTTCCCGCGACGGAGTCGTTTCGATCGATACCGCTTCTGCTCTGACGTTTAACTTTGTTAATTTCGGTTTCTATTGTAATGGATACGTTTTCTATTTTATATGTAAGATAACATAGTTCGAGGAAATTGTTGTTATAAATATGTTCCAAGCTGTGATCAAGGTTATTTAATATCTTATACGTGAGAGGGCTCCATGGAAACAATAAAGATACTTTATATTACAGCAGAAAAGCTACGAATAAAGGTAACTTTTCTCATATATCTTATATACTTTTAATATTCTTCCATATATTCTGCCAATCTATTAGAAATTCTCAATGTTCCTGCAAGATATACAGTCTTAGACAAAAATATTAGACACCTTATATTTTTAACTCAAAGGATTTAAACAGAAATTAGAATGTAAATTATTTTTTATTTCAAGAACCCTTTAAACTTATGCCAGAAATCAATATGAAATAATACAGAAAGAATTTCATATAAACGAAAAAAATATAAATGCCTAATGATTTTGGCCAAGGCTGTATATTCACGTAAAAATAAGTTAAGAAACTGTCAGATTATTTTATTAATAATAAAAAAAGAAATAAAAAAATAAAATTCATAATTTAACGTTTTATATGCACAAGGAACAAGAAGAGACAAGTAAAATTAGTTTACGATTCGATTTTATACCGGCGGCACTATGGCGAGGAGGATGACGATGGGTAGCACAATGAAATATGTTACGAGTCATATTACCGCGCGCATAACCCGAATGGATGCTTATCCGTCAGTGGTTACGTTTACTTCGCGGTCGAGATTCGACAAATTACATCGTTGCAAATCGCACCCTGGCGACCACAACCATCTTCCGCGCACCTATTTCCATGCCTGACTCGCACTCCCGCCCTTTCACAATCCTGTACCACGGCGGCAGCCGGGGAGGCTAAAAAGATTACCGTCGACAGATTACCGGATGTTAAAAGCGCTCCCGCGGACGAACCATCCCGCCGGAAGCTCGCGGATTAGCGAACAAAGTAACGACTCCGTTATCCGCTTAAGTAGATTCGTTGATAAAATTTTGCCTTCCTTCGTGATGAATTTGATCGGTTCACCGCACCGAAGACGAGATGCGGTGGAGGGATTGAATTATGATGAACGAATATCCGGTAAGTGTACTGTGGCACGAACATCTGGGATGAGAGGATAACAGCTTGTCACTGAAAGCATGAATAGTGACACAAAGCTGCACAAGACTCAACCTTCACTCTGGAAAATATTCTCCCAAAGTGAAATTACAATTAATACATGATATAGCGTCACGTATTGATTTACAAATTATTTAATAGAAATTATTCAAAAACCTATCTGTCGAGACATTGTCTGAAATATATTTCAGTTCATAGAAATATAATTTAAACATATCAATAATTCATAATTTAATTATAGTTTCAGTAAACATCGGGAATATAATAATAACGTTAAATTGTAATAGCATTTGCAACAAACAGTGAGGAGTCGCTCGTACAATTTCAACGAAGCCTTTTAATGAAACACACTATATTCTGAATAAATTTCCTACATTCTAAAAAGGTATGAGAATCAGTGATAGAGAGTTCGCCTCGCGATTCATTTCAATATAAAGCTTATGTAAACAGTTACATGTTTGGAATTCGTTCCATTCGCAATTCTATTATGAAGTAAGCGCGCGCATATTTCAGTTCAATCGCGCACGTTCTTACGTTCCACGCTTTCGGACGTGCCGTTCCGATCGTTGCGTGGTGAAGAGACGAGAAAGAAGGGGAGGAAAAAAACTGCAAGACAATGCCGTCAGCTCGAAAAGAGAAGGAATGTTGGAGCGTGTCGGATATTATTGTCGTCGGTGTAAGTGGTGTGGGGAAAGTCGAGGGTGGGCCGGAAGGGAGTGCGACCAGACGCGCGCGGAGGAGAGTCGTCGGTCGCACATGCACCGTGACGACGACAACGATACAATTTGGAGCTTTGCACCGGAGGCATGTGACAATATCACGGCTACGTGCTACGTGCCTCATGGGCGACGGCGACGCCATGCTTGGGAACTGCTTACGCCTACGAGGAGAAACGCAACACGAGCGACACGAGCAGGACGCCAGCGTCTGCACACGTGCCAAGGTGAGGGGTGGTTTATGTGGGTGGGTGCGCATATAGTAGGACGGAAGGATAAGGAAAAGGGGAAGGGGGCGGCGTATCCTGAAGTGGCGGATAGGCGCGTGCTCGGCAGGATTTTCTGTATTTGGATTTGTCGGATTTGTCAGATTTTTCGCAGACGATGCCTCCCTACCATCGTCCTCTTTCCTTCTCCAGAATGCTACCAGCACTCGAGATCGCCTCTTCCTCCCGACTCCTTATGTCTCTCATTCGTACGCTCGTCAGAAGTGCATGCCGAGCACTTTTGAAAAGATTTAGCGGAATTTCGTGTTGACAAGCTCCTTCCGGAATAAATAAATCAGAGGATGAAATTGTCAAAATCTGGGGCTTTGGCTGTGTATAGAAATATCTCGATTCGTATTTCGACAAATCCCACGGAAAGACATGTGTCTATTATTAACATTTGCAACAATCATTACATCCTCATGAGAAATACAATAAAGCATGTATTCTATTATTATTAACATTCACTCTCGACATCTTGCGCAGAGTAAACTGTCTAAACTCTAAAAGAGTGAAAATTGAGCCTGTGCAATTTTTCGCGCTAATAAAAGTAAAAATTCACCCCTGTAGAGTGAAAATTCACTCCAACAGAGAAAATGGAGTGAAAATGGAGCCTGTGCAATTTTTCGAGTGATTTTTTCATCACGAAAGAGTATATAAAAAAAATGTCAATCTTCCATCGAAAGTGTGACATTTTGAATAAACATATATTGTGCTTTTTATTTGCTTTTCTTGCGGCGTTCGCTATGTTTACATAAAAATAAATAAATTTTTATATTCTTTTATCGCATTTAAAAAGAATAATATCTATCTTATTTCAAATCAAAAGGCGAAAGCTTCAAGATTTAAACGTGTGTTATCTGCTTCATTTTTCTTTCGCCATTCGAGATACGATCGCGTTCGTCGCTAAAACGTTTGTCAGTGAGAGGGATGCCGAAGTACCGAAGCCTAACAATGGTTACCGCAAACTCTCGATGTCTGATGTCTTGATTTCCGTTAGTGGCTTCGGTAAATCTTTCCGATTCTTCCGACAGGATTGCACTGTCGTAGCTTCGCGCGGATTTTTAGCGTTTCCCATTTCTGCTTTCGACAGAGAGCGACAACGACGATATCTGTCGCGTACGCCCGATCGATTTTGCCGCGGGTAAAAGTGTGGAAAAGAGGACTCGGACTTTGCGTCCGACGCTTCATCGATACGGATTTAATTTTCGTGAAAGCGGACGCGACTGGCGAGTATGCGAGCGATCCGAATGGCCCATGGAACCTGCTACGAAGGCAGAATACGAGAATCTACGGCCGGGATACGTGACCGGATACGACAACTCGAAGATAGAAAAATGATCTATCGGCAAAGTTTGTTGGAGGAGGTGCCGATAGGAAGATGGATGACGCGGTAATGCTGTTTGCAGAGAGTTCCAATTTCTGTTGGATAATATAATTTCCAATCTCGCAATGTTACTCTTGCGCCGCAAGTATTGCAGCCCTACGGATTAATGGCATGCGAATAGAATGACGTGTGTTGATGACAGGTCGCGATATGATCGATGTCACTAACGAAAGTCGAAAGAGAAATGTGATTTTGTAAGAGACATACATGTATTTATATTGCGAATTTAGAAAGAACTAGAGAAAGTAAGTAATAATGATTAATTACCAAATTAATGTTTGCAGGAGAATCAAATAATATTTCAAAACGCTTAGAGGGAAGTCGTTAATCTATTTCTCCTAAAGAGGCACCCTCGTATTTTTTTTTTGGAAACTAAACATTGCACTGTATAAATACAATACTGATACAAATATTATCTGTTTAGATATTTAAAGAAATAGAAAAAAACTATAGTTCATTTCAAGACTTTTTTCTATAAAAAAATCTGCTACAAACAAATCCTTAAAATGCAAAAACACAATTTGTACGATTTTCTCTTCCAAATTGCATAGTTGAAACAATAGCGAGTACATTATTGACAATATTAAATCATTTTACATATTTGTAACTTCCTAAAACTGTTTTGTTTATATTTTCTTCTTTCATATTTTCCTTTTTCTTATTTTCCTATGCGGTTTGAAACGTAAAATCACTGTGCAGCGTAAAGCAAACTACCTCTCCGTAAAAATAGACAACTACAAAATCTTCAACTACAATATTGACAGATGTTTCATGAATTTTTTCATATTTTCTTTCTAATGCTTTAAGGTAGGAAAAATAGCGTTGAACGCAACAGATCCAAAAAAAAACGGAAGGGGTCAGTTAAAATTTTTTAATTTTATAAACTTTGCTATTTAATACATAAAAATATATTTTATTATTTGTTAATTTATTTTATAGTCAACTTTTTCCCTATATGGTTAGATCTAAACTTTGATATTACTATTTACAATTAGTTTTGGAGCCAAATTTTTCAGATGCCCTTTTTGAAGTATGTTACAGAAACATTAATTATTACAAGACATGAGATGTATTATAAAAACTGCTAAACCATCTAATAGTAGGCACTTTCCAGTTTATATTTTGAAAACTTTATTTTTAACTTTTATTAAATATATTGATGCCAGTATATTAGCGACTTTCCTTTCTATATATTTATAATATACATATAAATAACTTTTGTTTACAAATATATTATTATTCTACAAATATAAATATTATCTTAATATTTACGTGTTGTTGTTATGTTCTGAAACATCAGTGATTTCGAACAGATTTTTAAAGTGTGGTCAATATCAACACAGTTCTCGTAAAGTGACAATCTCTTATTTCTCGGAAACTAAATATTGCATTTAATAATACCGATAAAAACATGATTTGTTTACATAATTACAAAAGTAAAAACCTATATTTCATATGTATATCCTACATATGACTTGTTTCCGTGTAAAATCATCTAAAAAACAAATTCTTCAAATGTAAATAATATTTTTACGGCTTTCTTTCGCAAATTACGTAGTTTAAACAATAGCAAGTATGTTATTAATAATATTAAATTATTTTATACGTTACAGCGTTCTAAAACTGTGTTATATTTTATAGAGTACGGAAATCTGATAGATGTTTGTTAGAATCAATATTATTAAATTCATTATCATTTAGTATTATATAATAATATTACTATGCTGTATCAATTTAAGTCCTACGTTTCAACGACGCGCAATTCAAACAACTGGAAAATGAATATAAAATCACATTTAAAATATTATTAGATCACTAAGATCCGCTATGAATGTTGTTGATTTTTTTGGAATTTTGTTATACACTTCACGATCTTAAATATTATTAAATATATTTTCTCTTTCTTAGTTTTCTCATAATACGATTTTAAAAGAAAAATAGGGGTGCAGCGTAAAACTGGCACACCTACCGATAAGACAGACTATAAGATAATAATAACCGTATGGGATAGAATAAAAAGCATTAGGAGATATTTATCTGTTCAGTTAATAACCTAAGGTTATCTTCATATATTGTCGCGCTACATATTACGTTTTACGTAACAGCATAAGATACTTGTATAAATCAACAAAAAAATTTTACATCGAAGTGAAAGGTTTTTAGAAACCCTCATGGATATTAACTGATAAGTAC
The DNA here is from genome assembly GCF_016802725.1 of Solenopsis invicta. NCBI lineage: Eukaryota > Metazoa > Arthropoda > Insecta > Hymenoptera > Formicidae > Solenopsis > Solenopsis invicta. The sequence continues at coordinate 12,430,154 of NC_052664.1, read as the reverse complement.
TTTATACAAATGACTCATGTAAGAGAAAAAAAGGAAAATGTAGGTTACTGTCTACTGTGTCACTTTTAGGACTTATTTTTGTCAGACGCTCATTTTTGCTTACCTGGTGAAAAATTTTATTATTGAAACATTCGAAACTGTATTATAAAACTTGCTATATTACATCTAATAGAAGACATTTTCTAGTTTGCATTTATGTTTCCAAAGTTTTAGCCTTCGTTTAAGAAATATTATTCGAAAACAATGTTACTTCGGTATCAGCGGCTTTCCTCTGTTTATTGCGCAATTAAAATAATATAAACTGCAAAGCACAAGAATGTTGTTTCTCTTTCCAGACCAACATGGCGGCACCAGATTTGATAAGAATTGTTATCAGCGCTTGTCTAGATACGACGCGATAATACGACGAATACGCGCAAATGTAGAACACTATTCGCGTTACTCGAAAGCGACAAATATTTACGTAATTCGCAGCGAGTAAACCCCGCTCGGGGTACCCTAATCGTTCTTCGAGGCAAGCAGATAGAAATCGTACCTGTCGACAAGTAGAAATTAATTTCTATGTGTTTCCAACGTGGTGAGGCATTCGAATCTAGATAAAGGAACCCCCCGTACGACCTTTAGGGTCCACAGCGACCCTTTTGTTAAACGAATTCCTCCCTAGAGCCGCACATATCACTTAAACCCTACAATTGTCAAGGAACCTCGTACAGCGTTGGTGTGTTCTTGTAAACTTATGTAACAATTTAACTTACACAATCGTCTCCCATTTGATATTTCGAAGAAGCATATAATGCGTGTTATTTATCCAAAATTATTTATACCTGCCATATTGTGCATCGCTTATTAAAGTAAATGATGCAACCAAACTGCTCATTGTGGCAACACATCGCAAATAACGCTATAAATATAAATATAAATAATATGCGTCATATAGAAATATAGACACATTTGCATGGCGTAAAATTAAAATAAACATCATATGTCGAACGCATATCGATAAATCATTTATTTTATGTTACTGGCATTATATGTGACAATATGTTGCGCTTTCTATTTAGCGATGTCATTTCACGTGATTTATCAGCAACGTGCTAAATAATTGTATTAAAAAAATAATTTATCTCTGACGAAATATCGTTACATTCCCTCTATTAAATAATTCGTTTTTATTATCCTATTTTGATGGCATGTAAAAATTAAATTTCGTAAGAATTGATAAAATGCACACATATTATTCATCTAACAAAAAATGGAGTACATATTCGCATTAGATAATACTTTAATATAAGCTATTACTTTTTTTATTTACGTCACGCAGAAACAGCAACGTTACGCGAATTATTTATGAGCGTTTCACCCCTAAAATGCACCGTGCCTGATAAATGGACGCTCCCAACCATTTGTGAGGACCCTTTTCAATCGATGATTTATTATTTACTGAATACTAGACGACTAGCTAATTGAAAATAAATTTTTAGTTAATGTAACAGGATTTTTTTAATTTCGCAAGTTATTCGTTCATTATTGACATTTTAGCAAACCTCGGCGTATCTAAAAGAAAGGAGAAATTCCACTCTTCGAATCGTGCTCGCTTTACATAAGACGAGTACATATTTTAGCGACATCCACTCGGCGGGGGGTAGATGAAAAAGACTTAGGAGCGACGATGAGAGAGGTGAAGAATGGCACAATGTCGCACCGTCGAAGGCCGAGGGAGAGGATTTAGCCCTCTCACATCGAGGAATGCTGGCGAGTTATTTTAGGCCTTCCAACTCCCTTCCCGTTCTACAGAGACGCGTTTACGCGACGTAACGAAATAATGAAGAAGGGCGCCCTTTGCCGCCGCGGCAACACTCCCTTAACTTTCGATGAGATGAAAAAAAAAATCTTTTCTCTACAGACATTCCCTTATCCTCCTCTGTCTTTCATTTTCTTTTCTCTACGCTACCTTCCCTCTCTTCCCTTTTATCTCTCTCTTTCAGTCTTTTATGATTTCTGAAAGAATACCGGAGCACACGCTAAAGGGAATACTCTACGATGATGAAGAACGTCGTGACATTTTTTGCGCATAAATACTTTTTCCATTAGAAGGGAACATATTAGAGTAGAAACGCGAGACCTTGTTCTAGAAGCTCTTTTGTCCTCGTAAACAGCCTGTTTAAAGCCGTGCTTATGAAAAAGTTACGGGTTATCTATGATGTAAGCGGGTCGCATTTTCGAGCGCTCTCCGGCTGAAAGCTGATAAGATGCAATTAGTAGAATTTGGCTCTCTACGTTGTTTATTTTAACGAAATCTTGTCTTTCTTGATCAAGATGTTCCGGAGAATTCTTGACCCGACGGCAAGGAAGGGTGCGCGAGCTTCAAAGGGCTAATGTTTCTTATATATTTTGCGCCTCTAATATTATATGCGCTTGCTCTTCTCTCTTCCGCTTGACTTTTCGTTACGAGGGAAGTCGTGTATCGGATATTCTCGCGGCACGTTTTTTTTCTATGCCGAGAAAAGTATCTTATAAAAAAATAAGTGAACCACAAACGGCACAGGATAAGCGTTAAATTACATTTTCCAGTCGCCCGTCGCGAATTAAAACGGAGAGAAGAACAAAAGTCTCGAATCAACGATTACTCGCAATGCCATGGCATCTTCTCAGCGAATATAGGACTTTACAATTATTTATAACAGAAACAGCATTATTTCAATCATTTGTAAACAAAAATTTTTAAGCTGTAAAATAACTACCGAGCTTCTATAATTATACAGCATTTCTATAAACATATCATATCAAATTGACACGTTAAATGTCAAACCTCTCTAATTCACTTGTCTTTTCCCAGCGATGATGGAGTAAAACTTTTATATTATTAAATCTACATCTCGATAAAATATTATATGACATAACTGAATTATGCAAAATTGTCATGAATACATTTATTAAGATTGTTTACTTCAAGTCTGTGGCGTCTGATACAAAGTAACACCTGCTCATAGTCAACATAAAATCAACAAACCTGCCTGTATGGCACCTCTCCCTTGAAAAAGTAGATAATAGAAGGGTCTGAAGGTTCCAGGCCATTACGAAAGATTAAGCTAATGCTGAATGCCGAGCGTGTAAAGTGTCGCATAAACATGTCAAATACGTATCTGATTTTGTCTATGAGTTACACTTTTGCTAGTTATTTATGAAAAATTTAACATATCAATTTAAATTAATTTCTTTTAAATTAATCACTTAACGACTAAAAAGGAAAAATTTTCCAAAAGTCGGAAAGATCAGCACAAAAAATATTTTGCAATAAGTAATTTAATTTTGGGGATTCAACTTCAAGAAATTCTTTCATAAAATGAAATCCTTTTATTTCAAAAAAAAAGAAAAAATATCTGATAATAATGCGCCTTTCATTTTATACTGTACGATTCTTTACTTACGAGAAATACATCACATTTCATCGTGTCCGTTTATCGGTCTTGTTGCTTACAATTGCAAATCGAATGCTTTATTTCATGTGCGTAAAGTATTGAGGAATAGCTGCTACTTTCTTAGTTCGTACTAAACTACGCATTTAATCTCAACTAACAAATTTTGCAGTAAATAAATTTTACCTTTAAAAGGCAACTTTTAACGATGACAGAAAAATGCGAACTAATATTTAGCTGACATTACTAATAAATTATTTCTTTGCGTGTTCATTACTTGCTTCAAAGTTTATTAAAAGTAACGTTCAATAATCAATGTTTATTAAATTAACTATAAAATCTTTAATACTAATATCGACAATGCCTCATAAATTTTTCACATTTTTCTAATACTTTAAAGTAGAGAAAATATCGTGACAGATTCATGTTCTCAGTAAAAAGGTACAAAAATAGTATTTACAATTAGGATTAATTTAATTTATGACATTACAAATGTTACTTTTTATAAACTTTATTATGATAGTTTGATAGCACCAGTAATCAGCAAGGCATTGAACGTATTAATTGTATTTTGACACATTTAGATAGAACGTAAGAGTGTTTTCAAGTATTTAGATTAAACTTTACCCAGAAAGTTAGTTAATTAATTACAATTACATTAAATTATAATAAAGTGTTGTTTAAATCAGTGACATAGTATCTCATGTTTATCAATAGTGAGCCCTTTCTTATTTAGAATGTGTTAAGTAACAATTGTTATTATAGATATAATAACAATCCTGGTACGATGCTACGCTGCGTTATATCACACAGCAAGAAACTGCAGTTATACGCGATTAATGTTGTTGCAACCGTCTCTTGAATATGATAATTAGCTCTGAAGTACAGCCACGGAATTCTGTACGATGTACGTAAACCGTGTCATATAAACAAAACATTTTAGCAGATTGCCGATGAAACTACGAGATTCGTCGATCTGGCGTAATACACAAAATTTCGTAACCTGTTATCAGCGTAAAATGAGTAATCGCAACACAGCTGACCTACTTTCAAATTAGTCAGTAATTCAGTGGCGCACACAAATGAACGTCATTGAGTTTTGTTATTGCAATTAACAATTTGCCTTAGTAGGAAATAATCTAATGTTATTGTTACACTTAATATTTCGAAATTCTGCAAAACGATGATTTGCACAGTGGCTGTTTGAGTTTCAACCGTCGAAAATATTTACATAAAGATAATAAAATATAAAACAGCTTTCGGAAACTATTATAATTATGTGCCACGTATTATAATCCAGTATTATCTGACATGCAAAACCTAATTTACCATAATACGAATACTACACCGTTATAGCGATTAAAGTTAGCTTTCTTGCCGTAAAAATACGATTATATATCATTCAAAATAAAGCAGACAACAAATTCTTTCTGTAATTTAAAAAAAACATCCCACACACTTTGCAGTATAAAAATAACAAAAAAAAACTCACGTATTTTCCTTCTGATCGCCGTTAGCCGAGTGCGACGGGGACGGCTGAGTCTGCTGTTTGGAGTAGGGATGGTGATGCACCACGTTGTTGTTATTATTGTTGTTGTTATGCATGTGCACCTTGTTGGCGTTGCTGTCAGTGGGAGAGCCCGGCGAGATTTTGCCCGCCAGAGCATTCAGTGACTGTAACATTTTCATGGGAATCCGTTTGGCGACCGGTTCTCGGTGCCTCCTTCGGTCGATCTCGTTTATTCTTGAGGAAGACAGGATTATTGTACGCTTGCGGTTTGAAGGCGTCAACCCTCAAACTCTACTGTACGTGCACGAACAAGCTGCTTCTAGGGTCTCGGGCAAACTGCGAACTGCGGCACGGGACACTATTTCGATTCACGAATCACGTTCGCGTTCGGAAACGATTCGAAATCTTAACACGAGGAGCACACACTCATCACGTGGAATAAGCACACCGACAACACAAAAGCACAAGGCCGAAAAGACTGCTCTCGTTCAAGTCTTGATCAATTCGTACGAGTGGCGCCTGATAGCGATCGATTCGACCTTTCGTGTAGTATGCTTTAGAAGCCAGACGGATATTGAAGCGTCTTTTGAGATCCGCTGTGACACGATCCAGCTGTGGGCGTGAGTACGAAATCCTGTGGACAAGTATCGGTTACTGATAAGAATTTCATGTACATTCACGTGTGATTGTATATGATTATCGAAGCATGCGTCATTAAATATAATCAACGATTTTGCCCGCGTTCGCTTTCAATTTAAGATTCATGCGATCTGACGCAATACGTGCGACAATACTGATGCGAAATGATTATTATAACAATAGTAATTAACAAACGTAATAATTAACAATAAACGTTTAATTAAATTACACATTCATGTGTATTTTTAATTTATCTCTATCTCTCTTTCATATTCTAATTCTTCGAATTCTCTGCACTTAATTATATTTTTTTTTTTAATTTTTCACAAAAAAGTCTATCATATTCAAAGATCAAATTAATTTCTTGATGATAATTACTAAGTTAATTAATAATCTATCTATAACATTTTTATCTGCTTGTTATGTTAATCTAACAAAGTTCAGTTAATTATATGCGCAAAAGAAATTTTATAAGTACATTCAAGTATTTAGAAATAAAAATATTATATATTCAAATATATTGAAGAAAAAGTAAACACATGGTTTTCTTTAAGCAGTTAATGGTTAATTGGAAAGAGTGCGGCCAAGATGTTCCTCCAATCCAAGCAATGAAATAAGTATTAATTGAAAGATCTCTCTCTCTCTTAAGTGTAAACAAATATATAAGTACTTTGTTTATTTTGTACCGAGTTTCTGTTCCAAAGGTTTCAAATTCAAAACAATTCTTTACTATGTGCGGCACAGCCGCATTATCATTACATAAATTAGGCCTATCACATATTTCTGTACAATTAAACTAACAGATTTAATTGTTACTTCTTGTTATTATATACAAGGAATCGATTGGTTATAATTTCATTGCCAAAAATCAACCGGAAGTACAAGAAATTCAATTAAAACATTTGAATTTGAGGTTTTTTTGTTAAAATCTTCATACAATTTTTTATCCACTGAAAAGGAAAAAAGTCATAAACTTTCAAACGCGTTCTTATAAGCCGCAAGACTCCGTTTTTATATTTTTTTTATATTAAAAACCGTTTTAAATTTGGCATTATTGGCACCGTATAACTTTATAAAAAAACAAAAAATTGATACAAAATAAAACTTACATAAAATTCTTTACAATATTTTAGAGGGTAAGGGATAATCACACTTAGATGCTTGTTAGCATTGTTTATTATTAAGTTGATTTTCAATTTAATAACGTGGTAATATTATTTTCGGTTCAATCTACAGCTGTGTTTAAGACCGATTATTTATTCGGCGCGTAGTTTCGTGAACTTGAAAAGGTCTTTAAAATCACACAATAAATATCAACACTGAGATCTTAACTTGTAAGGCATTTCGTTTATATTAAAACTTGTGTATTTATATTTAGCTCAACGATATCTTTTATTTGGTATCTGTTTCAATCTTTTAATTCACTGCCTAGTTTGGAGAACCATACACCTTCGGCTGTACTTTTCACTTTATTTGATTAAACTTGTGAATATTATAGAAATGGTAAAAAATACGTAATTAATCTTAATTAAAATAATGTAGCATAAAAACATTTATTAATAAGTCCAATATGTTTAACTGTTTCTTAATAAGATTCTGGCATCTTATAGACGGTAAACTGCGATACTGTGATCTGTCCATGCGGAGCAAAACGTGATGAAGACGAGGGAAACGCACAAAGACGAACGCCGAACTGGAAAACACGGGACGACACCGTGGAGAAAAACTGGCTAAACGGACGCGTGCGTTGTAAATTGCTTTACAACGAGTCAATTAAAAGTTTAAGTTTAATTAGAAACTCGAGTCATGTGCGGTGCTCGAGCGAGGACGGGAGAGAGGAGGCTGATATCGCTGCCCTGTTCACCACCCAGTTTTCTTCCTTCGCCTCTTCCTATTTCTCACTTTCTCGTTTCCGTAGTCGCCTCGCCTTCCCCATCTGCGTAACTCCCGAGTCCCGAATTACCGGCTCACGAACTCCCTTTTGTTTCGCGCGCATCTCACAGCAGGTCATGTCTTGGAAGCACAGCGCGGCGCGCGGAAGAACGAAGAATGTGGGAGATACGCGCGATAGGAAGAAACTGATGGAGCTTCAGCGGAACGATACGGGGAAAATCCGTCGCCTGAGAATTCGAATTAGTTTTCGACTTGGCGCGAAGGAGCATTTGCCGATTTCCCGTTTGCAATAGAACGAAACTCTATGGTTGGAGCATCTTCAACTTTAGCAAAATCAAAGCGAGATAGTTGTGAAGCGCAAAAATGAATGGAATTTAAAATCTTCCAGTGTATCAAAGGACTCATTCTTTATACTTAGCATACATAACGTATTGCTAATTTAATTACTCCAATTTTATGTAATATTCTTGATTTTGATTGAGGAGAAAATTTCAAATACAATCTTGAAAAATAAAAAATGATAACGTGTTATCATTCGTATACAAATTGAAGTAAAACTCAGCAAAATAAATGTGTACTCTTGCATTCAAGTCATTGATTTTAAATCTAACATAGAAATAATTATTTGCTCTTTTCAAGCATTAAAAAAAAAACCAATTTTTTTGTATAAGCTTTCTCGCGATAATTGTTTATGATGTCAGAGGCGACAAGTGACATTCAGTAAATTATTATTTGTTACGTACAGCTTATTTTTGTAGTTTTCTCTGAAAAATATAATAATTTCCTGAAATATGTAAAATATACGGCAAACATCTATTCGATACGCTACGCAGCGGGAATTGATAAAATAACTGATACGACTTATTTAGAATAAAAAATATAAACTATATTCCAGAAATTTATGTTAAATATAACATAAGAAATAGGTTATTAGATATTTTATAAAGCGATAAAAAATACTGAATAACTATTTTATTTTAAATACGAACAAACCCCCGTTTACAACACTGGTTTTGTTTTTTAATTTTAACAGTGAAAACTAATCAAAATTAATCAGCAATAAATATTATTTAAAATACTTAAAATTAAATATTTTTTTTTTTATTTAAAATAGGAAATAAGAAATGCGCCATAAGATGTTATTTAAAATAATAAATGCTAAATACCTATTATATTTCGTTTTAAATACATATTTTAAGTTGTGTTATTTTAAATATAACTGACCCTTGCGTAGAAATAAAGTGAAATAATGATACATTTCACAGCTGTCAAAAATTTATCACGGCAATTTTGACAGCTGAGAAATGTACTATTAATTTCAAGAATTATTTTATACTTGTACATAACATTTCTCGCTTCTGACGTCAAACAAACAATATAGCATTGTGAGAGAGTCAAACTTTAATCGCAAAAATTCTATTGGTTGTTTTTATCTAATTAAAATTTAATCAAAATTGCTATCTGAATTAGCGAAAAGTCGAGCACGAATATAAAAGAATAATTATTGTACGAATTCCTGATTCTTAATTTATTATTCTTTTTACGTTTTAAGTTCATTGTTGCGGATGATTCATTGAGAGCGTTCATATGGCATTAATCATTAACTAAATATTATTAAGAAATTCAACAGAGGTTATATAGAATAAAACGAATTTAAAAAGAAGTTGAAGTAATTCAACGTTCGGTTTTACCAGATCTGTTCTTGTAAAACTAAAAGAGAATTGAATAGGTATCTACTTGCAAACCTGCCACTACGCAACGCGGAAGGGAGAGAAGTCTAGCCGACGCGACGGGTGTAAGAACTTCTGGTGAAGAGATTTTAGCTTCTTGCGGATTACATTTGAAGGTCCGTCGAGGGCAAAAAGATGAGAGAGCAGGAATGCGCTATTTTGAAGGGAGAAGACGAGCATGAAGTGGAGGAGGAAATTCGTGGCGAGGACCGGGGGATATAATTACTGGAACTACAGCGGTTGTCAAATGTCAAAGAGATCGCACATAATTTAACACACGAGGCGGAAGCTGTACAAAGCGCATGATGCGGTGGGTGGGAAAGATAGGGAAAATAGAGGAGCACCGTTCGTGGCTTACATCGTAAGCGACAGCGAAAAAGTGACGAGAGGAGGAAAAAAATGGATGCGGGATGGAAGAAGAAGAGAGGACAGAGAGAGAGAGAGAGAGAGAGAGACGTATCTTGATATGCTACACCTAAGCCTTTTGTCCTGAACACATTTTTGCCTCTCTAGCTCTCTACTCGACTTTCGCCTCACTTTTACCCCTCACTTCTCTCTCCCATACTCTCAATGTACGTCGAACGGTGCTCCCTTTCACCTCTTTGTCGCCGCCCACTTGACGCGCTAAAGCGTCAAATTAAAAACTCGAGGCACCCTGGAAACGGCGATTAATCGCTCTCGCGACGGTGATTGCCTGTTATCGTTCTTGCTCGTCGTCGCGTCTTTATAGCGCGTTTCCCCCGGCTTTTCTCACACCGAAATCGACTTTCCGTACCTCTTGAATTCACGCGGGACCACCGGGCACCTGGTCCGGAAGCGACACTTTCAAGATACCTCCTCGGAGCTGCAGAACGATGCGCGAATCGCGAGATCACTGTGACCTGAGCGGCGCGACGATCTCGTCAACGGCACCTGAGTACTACGACTGACGACTCGACGAGCGCAGTTGCCAACCATCGTATCTCCGGATAAGCCTTATCGGTACCCAAAGACCCCACCCTTCGTCTGTGGGACGCATCCCTCGCATGCCTTTTTTACGACACTCGCGTATTTTTCTGCCACGTCGGCGACAAACTTCGCATCCGCGCAATTCTCTCACTCTTGCGCCAATCGCGATTTTTTTTCTTTCTCTTTTTTTATTACGATGCAGCCGAATCCACCTATGTCGGATACTATTAGACACCGGGCACGTCGTTCGAGTCACCAGCTTATCCCGGATCGACGATGTGGTCTCTGAAGTGGCAGACGATCGTTCATGCGCGATCCAGACGCGTCATGACGACGCTCGGCGACGTTTTCGATAGACGAATCGCGTTAAGGAGCGCGTTTCTCACCGAGTTCCACAACGATGATCATTTCTCTCCCGCGATATCACTTATGATCCATGAAGAATGTGGAGCCGCGTCGATTTTACGACGTCGCCATGTCGATCGTCATCTGCAAACAATGTTCACCAATTAAGTTGCTACTCTTCCATTTTAATTAAATGTTGTTGAAGTCGTCCATACAAAAATCGCAAAGCTAAGCGTAACTTTTATTATCTGTATCAGTAGCTTTGATTAATCGAGATTATTAAAAATAATAAATACGTTATTGATGTATCAAATTTATGCAGATAAATCCCGCGCCCTAAATATTCACCGAAGGTGAAAAATAAAGAATTTTTTTAAAAAAAGTTAAAGACCCGTATCAGTTGCGCAATCAGAAAATAAAACAAATTAGGAAAGACGGGAATTCGGCCCAATTAACAGCTCCACATACGTATATACGTAAATTGTAAATTGCTGAAGCGAAACCGGATGAATGGCCCTAAAAGTGCCCTAACAGCGTGGGCTAAAAGCGAAAGAATGTTCGTCAATATTTTCTCACTACCAGGCCGTGGCGATGAAGCAGACACCGACCGGCGTTCTTGGAGATTAGATAAGACGTGGAACACTCCGCTGCAGTGACTTGCAAAGCGACGCAACTGCTTTGTGAAGACACTGCCGTTGAGCAAAGCAGCACGGTGCATTCGTGGGTGCAACGGCACAAGAAATATTTGACGTTTATTGTATAAGTAAGTGCCCGACAATATGCGCGTCAAACCGCTGAAAGCAGCGACAATATTTAGTGCACGTACGTTACACAGCCTTACACAGCCGTTGCCATAAATTACGGCATTATTGTTTTGACTATCGGCCGAGTGACATTCGTTGCGTGTCTTTCAAATTAGACTTCCGTAATCCGAGCGGCCTCAGAGTAAAACCTTAAAACGTTGTGCGAGGTTATCGCGCAATACATACGTCATATAGCATAACATATTTGATTGATAAACGCAGCGATTGCAGCTGGATTGCATCGCGTAATATGCAAGCATTGATAATAAAATGACGAACACTTTTTGTATCCTCAAGCAATTAGAATTACAGATGAGAAATGTAAAACGTGATAATAAATACATTTAGAAATGATTTCTTAATAAAAATGATAAATCGTAAAAACGAGATAAACTGTACATATTATTTGAAATATCTATGTAATGGTAATAATTGTAAAAATTTTAAGAACTGCATTCGCATATAAAAGAATACTTACAATTATAAAAATATAGCTAACATTATTAAAAAATAAGACATTAAAATAGAAGCAATATTTAAAATATATCGTGCATATTATTCCGATATTGGAATACAATAAAATATGCGACCGTTATTATCGGAAATCTCAGATTTATTATATCTAAAAGAATTACCAGTACTGCCCTTAGATCATTTTAAATTATGTAGATAAAAATAACATAAATTACATATAAACTTGGGAAAGATAATTAATTTGAAATCTAAATAAAAAATAACATTATATATCATTTTATTCAGATAATTTTAAGGTAATATCACTATTGAGCAAAACAATTTAGAATATAAAAACAATATACTCATACTTTTATTTACAAATCTTTATTTCTTAAAAAACAAGAGTCCTTCGAATAATTCGATCTGACAAAAATTATCCTTCTCTTTTTAAAGGAATTTTTATATCGAACTCCTATTTTCTCATCTATGCAATAAGCTGTTATCTTAAAAAAAATCTCCACTATATATTTAAAATGCTTCGAGGTTAAAACTAACGACAATACTTAATATTCGTGCACAACTTGGATATTTTGAAAAAGATAATACTTTTTTTATTTAAAATAAAAATAGACAATAATATACATTCTAATAATCTAGATTAAGATAAGATAAAGCCGTCTCTTCATGTAGATAATTATCTAGATAATTTTATATATTGTAGATGGTAAACACTGATCATTATACTGATATAAGTATAAACGTCAAATTATTTCGATATGATTCGCCTTTTGACCCTCTTCATTTAATGATCGATAACATCCGAGAAATACATGAATTTCGAAATTGTTAGTCGGAATTTGCAGAGTGAATATTTTTGCATATTTTATAACGACATTGCGTCATTTGACAGGTAAATAATAACAGATCGATGAGTGATATCAGCAATCAAAGGTCTGCGAAACGCGTTGCAACAAAGCATTATTCAATATAGCAATTAAAAATTCGTTGCGATTGATATTGCGCTCATACGCATATATAATGTATTTCGCTCTGAAATTATGTTATAAAGAGAAATTGATAATTGCCAGGAAGGAATTGTTGTCGAGTCGATAAATGCAATAAATGAGAATAAATTTATATGTATTTAACTATACAATATTTTCACCGAGAGAGAAGCCTTCTGAAAGTTTTAGAAATGGCCGTTATATTCTAGCGTCGCAAGCTTTTGAAACGAGTTTCAGAAACAAAATTTGTTCGTCGAAAAGTAAAATAAAGCATTGTAATTCAACAACGAGAAATTTTACGTCATGCTTCAGTTGATGGAGTGATTCACTATTCCTTTGTGTGGCAATAACTTTTGTGATTAACTTCAGAGCAACGTAAGAGAAATAGTTGCAATAATCAATTAGAACAAAATTAATCAATATAATGAGATTTGGAAAAAAATATAATAAAAAGGCACTTAAATCCAATTTGAAAATGTGTATAAGTAAGAAGAAGAAATGTTGACATAACACGTATATAATTGTAGTGCTACAATAAAATGATGTGGCGCAGATGCAATTGCAATTAGAGTTTTATTCCACGATCGAGAATTATTCCACGTAATGCAGTGTGGAGACATGTTTAAAGTGCGTTAGACGTAAATAACTGACAGACATAAGCAAGTCTGTGAGAGAAGTGTGCGTCTAGTTCTCATCCGAAATAACAATGCAGGCGGTAGGATAGTATCATTATTGCATAGCTAAGCAACCATCACTTGTTTGCCAGAGCGAAACAGTCCCGTTTGCAAACCGACAAAGAGGTATTGTTCTTTCGAGGGATCTCTCCAACACACTTGGTTCCTACTATTTACACGGCCTAACTCAACATCATATCCCAAAGTTCGCGCGGCTCTCCAGGAATGACGTACTTCAGGACAGTCATGCTTCGCAAGAGCATCACATATCTCTAAATATAACTTAGCTAATTTATTTATTTATGTATTTATCTTAAAACTATGCACAACAAGCAACGGTTGTCAAACTGTACATTATGATATGTACTGCAAGTTATACAAAGATTAACTGCTGTGTGCACATGTACGAGCAGCTTCAAATTATATGCTAAGTATAATAGAAAGTATTAAAAAATAATAAATATACTTAAATATTAAATATTAAAAAAATATTAAATATTAAAAATTATTAAAATAAAAAAATTTGCAGGACATCTGTATCTTTAAATTTTAACACTCATAATAAGTTAAGCAATTAAACAGTTATGCAGTTACTTTTTTGTAATTTTCTGATAGTTTTGCATACCAAATTAGCAAAATGTATTTGATCAGAATAAAAAACTTATGATTAATGTTAGAACATATAACATCCGAAATTAACAGAAAATGTATTAATCGATAAAGTGAACATAGCACACAACTCCTAAAACGTTAACTTATACGTAAATAATCAAAAAATTCGAACGAACATATTATGGAGATGTTTCTTTTATTATTTGGACACGGATATCATCGTAATTCTCTCAACACCGATTTTAACGGAATTGAGTGCAGAAACAATGAAACTCAGGTACAAGAACTCGTGAGTCTGGCGCCATTCAGAACTTTCTGCAGAATGCCTTAAAGTCCAGCGAGTCCAGATAACTTATCGTCCCAGTTGGATCTCGACAACAAATCTCTCGAGGGTAACAGCGTTTTATCCGACGCAAGAACGGGACTGACCCACGAGCTTCTCGAAAGTCGACGAACGAGAAATTTTCTGAAAGTCGTTTGCGAAAAGTACGACGGTTCAATAAGCATTCGACTCAATCTTACCAGGATCAATTCACCGATTCACCGAATTCTTGTAAAAGAAATGCATTTTTTTATCTGCATAACGATTATAAAATATATGAGAATAGAGAGAAAAATTTGTTCATATAATTTTCGATATAATATATGTCGCTAAAAATTCCTGCGCTATTTATTTAAAATTATTTATTATACATACAGTGTATTATTATAAAAACGTAAAATATTAATAAAATATTGTACAATATTATTATTCTACACAAAAAGAACAATTTTGATAAAATATTTAAAAATTTGGCTAAAATAATTTGTATTAACTACATTTATTTAACTAAATTTGCGGTGTGTTTGAACGCGAACAATTTGTCAAAGAATATATTCCGCGCCATTTCATATAGAGAAGAGATATCGGCTCAATTCAATAGATGCGACAATACGCAAGAAATTCTTGAAGGTGGTAAATTGAAAATAAGACACTCCTATTGAAGTTGCTTCTACTGACGTTTCGTGAAATAACCCTGCACCGAGTTGTGTTAATTTCGTCATAATCGTTGATGACATAGTAATTGAAACGTAGAATCCTCAAACGCATATTTAATGAATCTAAAAATGAGTATGAAAATTTGATAACACTTTGGCCGAAGAAAGAGCAAGTTTCGAAAATGTAAGCAGAACAATATCAAAGTTAACGATGCTCTAAAGGAGAAAAAATTCTAAGAGAGAGAAAAAGAGAAAGAGAGAGAGATATCAATCACCTTCAACAGTCTTGTCAAACTTATCGTTAGTTAAACAGAAAATCTAATCGCATAAAAAAAACAAATCAAGCACAAATAATAACTCAAATTAAAATAGGGGAATCAAGAAAATTAGTGTAAATCTGTAGATTTTAACTAAAATGTTATCTTTATAGATACACATATAAAGGAAATTACCAAAAAATTCTCGAAACCGTTTTCCCGAAAGCGGATAGTTTTAGATTAACAAAATCGGTTTTATCGAGAGCATGAGTAGTCTTAGATTCACGAAACCGGTAATCCACTGCAAATTGTCGTATCTTTCATGAGCAGCATGTTACATAATTTGACTACCTTATTACAAAAAGTTTTGTAAAATAGTTTAACCATACCGTTTAACTGCACAGCTAATAGGTTCAACTTGACCAAGAAACTTTCTAACATATAATTTCCATTTGATTTTTCATATCTTTTGATACTGTTTCATTTACCAATGTCCTAATAGACCTTGCGACCAATAGAGAAAAAGTTTTGGAAGAAAAGTCGGATGAACAAATAAAAAAATTCTTTTCTCATTTAGTTAATATTTTGTTTCTAAATACTTATATTAAATAAAAATATAAAATATTGATGAGGCACGATTTAGATGAGCAATATGTATCAAAAATATTTCTAGTTGCGTATTTAAGAACTAAACATTGGAAATTTACAATATGCATAATAATTCAACAAGATTTGTCTCGACTCTGTTAAAAAAAAAAAAAAAAAAATGAGAAAAAGTATTTATCCAGAACAATCTTTAAAAGTGGGCTTAATGTAATCAATGCTGTAATAGTCAATACAAGCGCACAATAACCTACGAAAAGCGCGATATTTGTTAGGACGACGATAAAATTACAATTACATGACATTACGTTTATCTGGAATATTACGCGCGTTATATTATTTTGTTTTTGTGTGCCGTAATAGCACGTTCATTTTTCCTCGCTGGGCAAAATTGCGCTCATCGCGCCCCATTTAGTAAATGCGTCTCTGACCCGATTACAAATATTCCCGCGATCGAATCTTTTCCACCAGCATGTCGTTTAATACATTAAATACAAATACTCGTTATGCAACTCACATTTACGTTTGAACGCCATGTAGGAATATCGTATATTCGCGATTGTAAAAGTTATAACAGTGAATGTCCGCGAGAATTCCAATGCGCACCGGAAAAGATACTTCACCCGATAGAAATACGGTCGATGTAGGTACGGGGAGGGATGCAGAGTGTGAAGATGAAAAGTTACAAGAATGTTATTACCGCCATGAATTGCCAAAGGCAGGTTGCGTTTTCCCACCCGTCGGAAATGTTCCCCTGCGGTTCGCAGCTCGCGGCATGCTTTTTGCTCTTCAAACTTGTTCCATTTTCTATATCGAAATGCGATGCAAAATCTCATCGAGAGGCACGAATGTAATGCCATATAAAAATGAATATATACATACATAGGTTGAGAAGTATTCGTATTTTCGAAAAGCTTGACAAAGTATATCGAATCAATTCAATATGTAATTGAAAATGACTTAATAATACAACATATAATGTAAATATCAGTAATATAAAAAAAAATGTTTTAATGTATAATTATCAGTCTTTTAATTTATAAGCATATATTGCAGAGTTTTACAACATATTATAAAAAAAAATAATAAAAGAAATTCTACTTGTTATATTTAAAAAAAAATTATTTTTTATTAATCAAACTTACGTTTAAAATATGGGTATTATTATAATCAGTTATTTATATGATGGTGATTAAACCACGTAACTCTATTAATATACGATTCTCATATTCCTATAAATTGCAATAACTAATTAAACATATATCTCTATGTCACAATTTATACTTGCTAATTCATGCTCGGTAATTACGCGGGAGCAATAATTTACGATCAAATTTAATTATTATATAATTATTGTTTAAGATTATACGTATAGCAATTATAAGCCATAAATTACTTTAACGCGGTATCATTTTCAATTAAGTATCATTGCAAAGATGTAGATAACGACAAAATCGTGCGTGAACTGGAGATAACTAAAGTTCGTCGATATAATGCCAATTATGAATGCAACCATAACAGGAATACCACAGACTGAGCATTATAGTTCACCGGATATGTCGTTGCGGATGCTGTGTAGCAGGTGTGCCGCGCTATTCGCCAACTCGATGACGATGTGTGCTCGTTATTAGCAAAATTGCGTGAGCTAATTGACTAATTAGAGATTAACGATGGATGCTAGTTCTATCGTTCCGGATCTATTGATGGATTACTGTTTTGGACCTGCGACGAGCGGCCATTATGACGTAGTTTATCGATGAGTCTCAACCGATATTAGAATTTTTTAAACAATGCGCTGCACAACAATGCAGATAATTAATGCAGCAATATGACACAATACTATCATGTAAACAATTACATTCTCGTTACCCGTTATTATATTCCGTTGTTAAATTTACAAATATATTAGTAATTTGTGTCTACATGTATTCTCTCTATGCTGTATGTGTATTGAAAATTTGAATAAATATTTAAAAATTCCAATTTCTTTTCCATAAGAAAATTACATTTCTAATTATATAAAAAATTACATATATTTAATGTATTATAGTGTTATAAAAATATTTCTAGATTTTTATTAAGTCTCTACTGTAAATGTCACTGCATAAAAAAAAAATATATATATATATATTGAGATAAATATTATCTGTTATCGTGTGTAATAGATAAATTGGACGCGAGTCGATAACTTTCCTCTGATAAACGAGAAATATTCATACAAGCTACCGAATGACAGCCATACCCATTACCGATGACACAACTAATTAATTAGTGATTAGCGACGAAAGCTCGGTCGCCCTCTGCTGTATTGATGGATTGCTGTTTCCGGTCCACTTCGATCATACATTATACCAGCGAGTGCTTCAAATAGTCAAATCAGTCGACATCAGCTAAAAACATTTTGCCTCAGATTTTATAACTCATACATTATCTCCAGCTTCAAGAAAGAGAAATAATTGTATACTTTTTGCTTCGAGAACTCAATTAATTAATTAATTTGTATGATGGATAGTTTAATATCCTAATGAAGTAATCCGTACTTTATATTTGCATATAATGATACTTGTTTGTAACTTAGAGCTCAGTAGAGCTTCAATTTAAAAAGCAGAAATATGCTGACAAGGAAAAGAAACAATAGTTTCCTTTAATATAATAAACGTTTAAACTTTTTAATTCATTTTTGTACATCAGCAATGCATAATGTCATTTCATATGTTAGCTAAAAAATTCACTCAAAATTTATAATTGAGAGAATGATTTTAATAGTAAAAACTAGTATTGTTAGTAAAATAATCAATAAAATAGTATATCGTAGAAGCGTTGTTTATCATTCAACCAGTTTATAAGAGTGGAACAGAGTAAGAGAAAAAGAGAGAGAGAGAGAGAAAATAATAATGTTGGATACTTTAAATTAAATTCTATGAAGCGTGAAATACATCATCGATAATACGCGAAAGTTTTGCGGTATCTCCATCGCGGGATACAGATATTACGGAAATTTCGCGCTATGGCAGCTCATAGAGCGAACCTGCTTGCGCAATCCAAAGTCGACTTAAGTCTGATATGAGGCCGTGCTAAAGAGCAACAGCTTCGCAATAAGGCTTTCACAGAGTAAGGCGAATCCGGCGAAAGGTGTGGTAGTCTGAAATCAGGGAAAAAGCTGCGACGAAAGAGCGTTTCTCGTGGGATTGATCCCGAATGGGGATAAACGTTATTGGCGTGGACACAATGTTACGCACAGCCTCCCCACCGAGTATTTTCAATCACGAGATTGCTCAATTGCAGCCTGGTTTTCCCGCTCTCGGCTATGTTGCTTCTTTCTTCGGGAGCTCCGTTTTCCTCTTATTTGCTAAAGCGGGAAAGACCGAAGCCAGATTAAAAAGCGCGACTACGACCCTCGAGAATGATTATCTCCAGTACCGACAATACAGACAAGGTAACAGGACAAGAGGGATGGATGGCTTAAATGCGTCTTCCGGCTCAATCTGATTGAGTACAGCCGAAGCGAAGTCGACGTAAATGTAACGGTCTCTGATTAAAAATTGTTGTGCAACTATTCCTTAATGTATGTTGTACGTTCTAAAAAAAATACTGTAAAAATGGGAACACTGAGAAAAAAGTATAATATTATATCTGATACTTGTGACTATAATTGCATAGTAAAATAATTATGGTTGAGAGCTTTATTTTTAGTTATTACTGTTATAATGAATAATGATCTTTCTCGGGACGGGGAATTCTTGTAGATGCTTATTAACAAGAATATTGTTAAACTGATTAGCCAATTAATACTGTAATTTTACTTTTATGCTTCAATCTAAGAGTTGCATTTCAAGACTGACGAATATTATATGCAGTGCGCATCAATTCGAAGAACTAGAAAATGTATATCAAATTAGTTAAAAAATTATTATTTGAGCACATGATCTTATAGATAAATTAATTATTAGTAATTTTACGGTTCTAACAACTGAAAAAAAATTTTATTATAAATTATAATAATTTTCCAAATATTAAAATAATAAAATAAATATTTAAATAGTTACAATAATTAAGCAATAATTTCCATGGTTAAGACAATTTTATATATATATATATATATATATATATATATATATATATTATATAATCGGTGTATAAAGATATATATTATAAAAAAAATAAAATAAAATAAAAATTAATTTATTGGCATTTGTAGATTTTTATATATTAATTTTTTGCTTTTGATTAAATTTAAATAACAAAGAATTTATTTTTAACAGAAAATATCTACATTTTTTAAATTTTATAATTCTTTATACATAACGTTTTTATCCTTTAAAAGTATAAATTTTTTGTTTACTTAAACAATGTGTCATTGTTAATATTAACATGTTACTCAAAAGCAAATCAATAATTTTTAAACATGTAGCATAATTGATAATATTCAGTTTTAATTTCAGAATTGTCGGAAATATCACTCATTTAATTAGATTGCCGTAAATCTTGTCGCTTAATAAAAGAAAAATTCTTCAGTTAATTAGCAGCTCGCCGTTTCTCCATATCCCTCATCGAAATTTTAATCTCCGGTGGGACAAAAATGAACGTGGATACTCCGCTCAACTAGAACTTCTCCGCGGAGCCAGAAGAAATGGCATTAATGCGCCGGAACAATTGTAAAAAGTAGATTAAAGCGGACAGTCACGACCGCAAATAATTCCAGCTGCGCCCGTCGCCGGATATCATAATAGTTCTGTTATTTAAATGGACGTCATCAGCGGGCACGTGACGTATCATTAAACTAGGACATTAAACTGCAAGCGTTAATCTTCTCCCCCGCGCGTACGTTTAAAACTTTTGTGTCCCGTGGGGCCTGGTGGCGTCCCTCTTTCTCTGATAAACCACCTCTCTTGCTTCTTTTTATCCTCTTCGACCCTCTCGGACTCACCCCATGGTTCCCCTGACTGAGCCAAGTGCTCGGTGACACGACAAAAGTCACTTAGCTCGGTGATGAGGTAGGCTTTGGCGATTTCCACTACCATTCTGGTATCTGTTGTCGCGTGGCAAGGGTAAATGAAGGTAAAAACCCTATAACCGGGAGAAACCTTATGTAATATCTGAGAACGGAGTTTATCAACTATCTTCGTTTCTGGCGTAGTCTACGCGCGAAGCCGGTAGAAAGCAACAAAAATGAAAGGAACGTAGCAACGTATAAACGTAAGCGTTCCATAGAACCAGCTTTATCATGCGCTTTGCACAAAAAACGTACTGCTTATTTTTATGAAATGCTTGTCATACTAAATATAATCCGCCACTGCATAATGTTACCTCTGAGTAATAAGCCGCTTTTACTTTCCTATAGTAGTTATACGTGTACCGCTAAAATACACGAGAAAGCCAACGCAATATTAAAAAATTGTGAAAATGTAGATTTTTCGTAATAACGTGCAATAATGGTGCGTCTCGCATTCTGCTGGAAACAAAATTAAACTTTTGAAACACAATGTTATAAATGTCGTACGAGTATTATGAGCTATATAATTTTAAAGTAACGTAAAACAATAAATAAAACTATAAAATGTGTTATAGTTCATGTGTATCTATATCATAAAAATACATAATAGATACATTGAAACTAGAATATTGAATTTATTGTTCCATTTTTCAAATAACCGATTTATTAATTAAAAGCAATCAAGATTAATCAAGAAGTGAAAGTACTAAAGAGATACAAGCCGTTCTATTCAGATTTTATTATCCTTAGACTTGTGAAGAAAAAAGTTATATTACGTATATAAAAATTTGCATTCTAAATGTATTCATAATTATACCGGAGAAGGATTCATTGAAAGAAATGAGTGTATCGCGTAATGAGAATACGATTATTGTTTGCGTGAAGAGTTTTAAATAGCGAATCTCCGCAATGCAATAATGAGCCAAGAAAACTTCCCGTGTCTCCGCATTTCTAATTTGTCCTTAAGTTCAAGTCATATTGTTGCCGCAATTTTCTTGTAACGACTTTCATTCGAAACACGACTTTGCAGCATGTATTTTAAACTAGTTGAGCACTTTTTAACCACCGAGTTTGGACGAGAGCTCTCGTAACTGGCTTTAAAGTGCCGGATTTTTGTGGCGTAATAATGAAAGAAATTTTCGTGTCGCTGTATTTCGCTTTGTATGCATTCAACGTTCTGAGAGTTAAATGCGAATGGGAACGCTACCAGCACAACGTTTTGTATCAATTTACATTTCTCATCTTTGTATTATGTCTATTTTTGTGTGTTACCCTATAATTCTCATTTTTTTTCTCAAGAGAGAGAGAAAATTCTATTTTAAAAATTTGTGTCAAAAAAATTCTTCGTTACAATTAAAATGGACTCGATATATAAAGATCAAATCGATGTTGTTGGCATGAATTAACTCTTAATTATAAAGAGGCGTCTGAACGGTACAACTGCTCAAACAAAATTGTGTCTGCAATTCAGGTCGCATCGTGACATCTATACATAGATCTCATTAAAAATCAATATATGTTCTATTGTAAACTTAAAATCGATCTTTCCTCAGTAAAAATAAAGTTTGATAAAAAACCCGAGCATTTCAATGAATTATTGAAAAAATATAAACATATTTTGTATATATAAAAAATGCTAAAGCATTATTGTTTGTTTATTTAAAGCAAACGTTACGTACTGGTGAAATAAAAAATTTGAATATAACAGACGTTTCATTGAATTCTTTTCAACGAAAAAGTATTGACAGATACGTTTAAAAATTTAAAACGTTAGAAACGTTTAGAAACCAAAAGAAAATATTTAAGTATAAAAAAAAAAATTGATTATGATATACTATAATGACGAAATACATACTTATCCCTATTTGTGTACGCGCAGTCTCAAGAAAAATAACATTCTCTGTATTTTCTCCCATGCGGCTTCATAAATCGTATCGATACCGTAGTGAAGCTTAAACCAATCACTTAAAAATATCGATAGCTTGCCTAACTGCTTCCAGCTTAGAGAAAATTAAGTGCATTCAATGGCACATAACGAAAGGTATTTCAAGCCGGAGTTTCTGCTTTAATCTCACGTTACGAGCAACTAAAGTTCCGCGGAACGAGAATCGATACGGCGACAAAGTACGCAAATAAAGAAGCGCCCGAGAAATAAGGTAAATTGAGAAAGTGAATTGAGCAACCGGTGATTTTCATCAACCGAGCTAGCTTGATTTGGCGCGTGCAACAGGTCCTGCTATTTACTTTGAAGAGTAAGGACTAAATCAAATTTTAGTGAGCGCCACCGAGAGTGCCTTCATGTTTATATATCTTATTTCATTTACGCGCGTTTATATATTATATATGCGTTATATATGTGTGTTCATAATTGAATTTTGGTTTATGATACGCGTGAGATTCGCGAAAATGATATTTTGTATCTTTATCTAAAGGAACGAGTCATCGTAATATTACCAGGAACACACTATCATGTTGCAGTTGAAATTAGTTACAAATAAATTGGAGTGCAGTAGAATAAATTAAATCACATTAAATGACAATTTTATGCAAACTTCTGGCAAATATGAAATCTAAACGCACGCTAAATTACGTATATTACGTAGCACGTAATATATTATTACACATTACATACATTATTACGTACAGAGTGTAATTTAATTTTTGGCAGAAAAATTTTCCGAAAAAAATGGAAGACAGAGACAAATGTTTCATGCAAAAGTTGTATACTTTGTAAAAAAATAAATAATATCAAAATTAATTTTTTCAAAAAACGTCAAATTTTCAAGGTAAAATAAAAAAAATCATTGTCATTAAAAAAAAACAGAATACATAATCTTTTGTACATAATATGATTCCTCTGATTATTTTATATATAGAAGCAGGGTTATCGAAAAATCAATACTTACGAGATATTTTATATTCTGGCATATATTTCGACGTAAAATACAAAATATTTCGTAAACTATTCAGTTTTTGGCAACTGTACATTAATACTTTTATACACAAAATAAATAAGAGGAATTAATTGGAGTTAAGGAAACGCATAATCGCTTTTTGAAAAATTATGCAATTTGCAATATGTAATTACACTAATTACACACCTTTCTTCGAAAAGCAGTTTTTTTTTTTTTATACCAATTGATTTCCATATCAAATCACATAATTTTGGTTTAAAATATTTTTCAGCATCTTCTATATTTTTTTAAATACTTGGCTGTCAAAAATAAAATGAAACATCTTGTATATTAATTCGTAAACTAAGTTTTGGTAACATATATAGCGTAATGCTACAATATACACGGTTATAATACTTTAAATGATGCTAATATAGTTAATAAAACACATGTGTGTATGCACTTATAAAATAATTATATTAATTAATATGTAAAATTATACTTCCTTCTCATCAGAAGGCCCTAATTTTCATTTATTAACAAAACAATGAGATATCTTAACATTTTCGTAAACAAAAACTTGAATTTCAAATCTGAATAAAAATTGTAAAAGAAATATTATTTTGATTATTCGCCTACTATTTGCTATTGTAGTTAATTATTGACAAGAGATAATGAATATGGCAAGTTAATGTGCACATAATTGACTTTTGAATTGTGCGATTCAACAAAAGAGATTGTAAATTAGTTTAGTACAGCAGCTATCGTTATTATTGTAACAAGCATCAATCGTACATTAAAAACGAGACTTGTTACATTAATTGGAAATTTGATAAATTCAACTAGTATGTCTGTTTAAAAATGGACAAATCAGAAATCCTGTGAGAAATACCGGAAGCAAAGTCTATCAAACGTTCTAATTATAAGATCTCGAATCATTTTATAAGAACCAGAAATTCTGCTTGGTTTCACTCACCAAAAAGCACCCAATCATATACGTTGATATAATCAAATAATTTTTTTCAGTCTACATTTCGAAAATGCATCTAACAATAAGTGAAATATGAATTGTGAAGCAATGATAGCCATCGGTTCTGCTTTTATCGCTTTCGGAAATCTTTGCGGAACAAAGAATGGTCAGATGATACGCCAACATAACTGTCAACAAACGACATATACTGTGGAACTCGATCGTGTGTTCTCACAAATACATTTTATCAATGAATGGTAAACTTTATCGGACTGTTTACAATGAAAACAGTTGGGCACATGTAAGCCCTGCAATAGTTGCGTATGTGTCGATTCTAGTGTTGACTCAAGCAACGTTTACTGCCTCCATAAGCAATTTTATAGCCAGTATATGAAAACTGTCAAAATACGCGCTCGCAGGATTATGATGTGGTTCGTCGAAGTACGATGTAACAAACCTCTTGTATCTTCTGTACGAAGAGAACGACAAAAATAATCATTCGTAAGCAACTGTTAATCGTCATTTAGACTAAAATTTTGTTTGAGACTTTACAACAAATTCTATTCGGAAACAAAATTTGCCTTTTTTTTCTTTAACACCTGTAATAAAAACAATTCTCTTACATATAAATTGCTAATATAATTGCATGTTGATTGCCTTGCAAGCATCATATCACTATTTGTCTAGAAAACTTTTTGAAAAATTTAGAGAATAGTTGATCCTCATTATGTTTAAACAAATTTATGTTTTCAATAATATAATTAACATAAATACAGAATAACAAACATGAAATATATTTCTCATGGTCCAATTGGGGATTTAAAGACCCAGACAAAATTTCAAATTTGAATTATTGGGCTTCAAATTTAAATACGTACAAAAAAGTGAAAAACGTTTTGAGTCAAATCATTGTGAAATTTTAGAATATTGGAACAGTGTACCAGAATTTAAAAAAATTTTTTTAAATTCTACAACTCTTTCAACTGACTCAATTGAGCTCAAAAAGCAGCGAAAAAAATATTGAACAATGCAGGTTAACTATGCACCTCCAAGTTCGAAATACTAATTTCTACATAGAAATAACATGTCGAATTACACACTGATAAGAAGTATTTTTTCTGGTATATTAGCACAGAAAGCATGGAGGTACAAAATAAACAAGATAACAATACATTTAGCGGTACAATTAGAGATATAATCTCTTTCATTTTACTCCTGGTAGTTTTTTTAAAGAGATACAAGATTTCTCGTATTAAGTTCGTGTATATAAGATAATTGACAAATTTACTTGATTTGTGTTCAGTTGAACAATTTAGCTCGAGCCAATTCTTATCCGATGTCGTCTTAACATTAATTATGATACAAATTGTTTAATTGCGAATCTTAAGATGGTTCAAAATTGAATCAAAACATATAATTCATAGTGGACATACAATTATATTTTTAACAAAGATTTTTAATCAATTTATTAGTGCATAGATATCCGCGCATTGACTCCTTATGTTCAATTTTTTTATTCTATTATTTTACGAATTGTTTATTTTGTTTAATATTAAATTATTATTAGCAAATGTAACTGCACGGTGTCGGCTATAAATAGATGACACATAATACATTTAATGATTTAAAAAATAGCAAATAATGCAGCTAAGACTTGAGATCTAGAGAGATCCAAAGGTCCAGGTTCAAATTCTATCCGAGTATCTTCCAATATCAATAAACATTAATGTCAAATCAATTTGAATTATTAATTTCAAATAAAATCATAATACATTAATACCTTCAACTAGAAAAAGATTTCTAAAATTTTTATGTCAAAAATATAAATATAACTCTTTTATAGAGTACTTCTGATTTCGAAGTACTCATGTTTCTTGTAAATACAATATATAACATTTTATTTCAACGTATACCTCCAATTTTTAGTAATACATGTTTAAAAGTGAGTTTTGGCAATTATTCCACGCATTATACAAACATTATACAATATTATGCAACTAGCGAGTCAAAAGTCATCGCACGTTTCGTTGCTAATGCAAACAACGATAGAACATTTTCCTACGCTCGAATTTGAAGAGTTTCAAACAAATCCAATAACACGCGATGTACAAGACGCCACCACGACGGAGACCGAAAGGGAAGTGCAACGTACGTATCTGCATTGTGAATTCGCCCGGGGTCTTTCCCGCGTTCGTACTCGGGTTCTCGTGCGAACGTGCGGACGGCATTACCATGTGTACCACGTACGTGTGCGTACGTACTTGCGCCTGCATATGCGATCCATATGTACGGCCCAGGCACGTGTCTGCCGCGCGAGCACGGTATACAGGGCGTCATGCTACGAATTTCTCGTTGAATTCAGTGTCAGCTTCCCCCCTCAGGAAAGATCGAATGATAGAATTCGATCGCGACAACTTCCGTAACTTCCGCAAATTTTCTTTTCAGAAACAATTTTGTTAACATACTCACAATCGGTAACAATGTTTGTCAACGCACTCAGGGCTGTGCAAACTTCGCAAAAAATTTGATTATATATAAATATTTTTTGGAAACCCAAGAAAATTTTAACTTTTTACAGTCCCTTGCTTTAACTTACACCTTAATCTCTTTATAAATATTTTTTTTTGTTTTTAGATAATCCCGTTATTGATGCGTGAACTCTGAGGTAGCTGCTGTCCTTTTCATTTTCAATTTTCGTGATTTAATAAAAGCACATAGAGGGACACGTTGTCCAAGTTCTATGAGGCATCTTGCCGCAAACACGAGTACTTATCATTGCTCACATGCTGTATCATCTAGCACGATGTACTCTCCTCGTTCAGCTCGTAAGGAGAATAGCCAGCTTTATGCTCGCGCACGAACGAGTTTTAGATATAAGCTCGCTGCTTTCATCGGTGGATGTATCGCGCATCACAAATCCGTCGCCGTCACATCCCACGATTCCGCGAAACGAAGAAAGCGGGAACGCGGAGTACGTGTATGCATCTGCACGTATACGTACTTACGATAAAAATGGGTCGGAGAAGATGGAGTAGGTTATCGAGACTCGCTCTTCCATGATCGGTCTGAAAAGCGCCAGAGACCTATGATACGCTTGGGAAGTGGCATTCGGAACTCTGACGGAGCGGTAGAAATATTACCTGATGAGCACTAAACATGTTCACCTTTAGTAGCATCAAAGTATCGCCGTTACGCGAGTTGTTAAATATGCCATTAAATATGAATCACTATTAGCATAAAAACAAGCTTGTGTGCATGTGTATGTGTGTTATTTTCTGTATTACTGACATATGTATTCATCATGTGTTAAATTAACTCAAGATAGAATATGTTGGAAAGTAACAAATATTATGTAAAAAATTAACACAAAAAAATGTAACACTTTGACTTCATATGAAAACAGTTGATAGAGAGAAAAGTACGTCTTCAATAAAATTAATATAATATAAATAATCAAAATGTCTGACAATCGGTCATAGCTAGATCTCAGCGCTAATACATATTTATTGCATGATTTTATATTCTTTTGCAAGTTCACGAAACTGCGCGCCGAAATAAATTTTTGATTTGACCCACTTCTAAGTTGGACAAGAATTAGTAATACCACGTTATTAAATTCAAAGTCAATTTAATAATAAATGATGTTAACAAACATCTAAATGTAGCAATGATGCCAATGAGAATCCTTTTCCTTTAAAAAAATGTTTTTTTAGAAAGAAAAGAACATTTTAACAGAAAATGTTTTACCTATACAGCACTAAAATTATTCAGAGATATTTCAAAAATATTTTAAAAAGTAACATATTTCATAAAAATAATGAAATATATCTGGAACATTTTTGAGAAAGTTTTCGAATGGCAAAATGTCCTCGATTCTTGTACTAGTAAGCTTATAAAAAAGTAGATAAAAGGTCACTGAAAAAACCGGTGACCTTTTTAAAATATTATTGAAAAGGTAAAAAAAATGGCTAAACTATTAAAAAGGGAATTATAATTCTCTCAGGAATAGCAGGTCCCTGAATTTTTAAACAAAATTAAACGAAATTGAATTATCAAAACGCAATTTATTTACTTTTGCCTTAAAGTTTAAATTTGGGAACTCATATTCGAGGAATTTTTTTGTTAGAACACAAACGAAAGATCTAATGATGTGTTTTTTATTCTATTTCGTATAATTTTTATTTACGAGAAATTCAAGTATTCACCGTATTCATCTGGCGATGCAGCATATTGCTCACGAGTTTGCTGAAAAATTATTTCAGGCAAAAGCTTTTCGCAACACTCACTATGTTTCCAAATTTACATGTGATAGATTTTAGAAACATTTCTATTGCAACCTTTCATATTACATATTGCAGAATCCTTTCAGCACTGTTGTACATGAGATGTGACAGGTTGAAATGATGTTAAAACCTTTTTGAAAACTTACTGAAATAATCGGTGTTGTATGTTCTTTTATCTTAGAATTTACGTTTCAAAATTATATTATTTTAATGTTATTGTTCCATACTTATATATCGTGTTATTTTGACACCAAGCAATATCGAATGTTCAATTTAACATAAAGTATTCAAATAACATAATATCGCAAAAGATTAATCTTCTGTCTGATAGAATAATCTGAATCTTTTTTTGTACAAGCAAAATTTTAATCTTACAAAAACTTCTCCGCTTAAATTTCGATTTTTATTAAATAAGACTTTAATATTTGAATTAAAAAGCTATTTAATAGCTATGTAATAAAATGTTCAAAAATAACTGTAAAATTTTCTAGATGTTATGAATTATAAAACCTAGAACAATAAGAAACTTGGGCTGGGCAAAAAAGACCCAAATTGCAAACGGGGAAAGTAAAATTATGATTATATAAATTAAATCAACGTTTAGTAATCTTAAAAATTTAAGACAAAAATCTTAACAAGAATAAATTTTAACATAAATACAAAATAATTTTTACCGTTTATACACGAATGATCTAAAACCTGATCTAAGATACAGTTCTGTTCTAAGTAAAGGAAGAAGGAAGTGATACATAAAAATTCATTATAACAAGAAAAATTAGATTTACGCTAAAAAAACACATGGTTCTACTTTAAAAAGTACAATTATGTCTTGCAAGTATATTGTTCAAAAAAATGTAATAGAATACCAGATTATATTAAAAAATAAAAGATCTCATATATGTATATAGGGAAAAAGAAAAGAAAATATATATCTATCTTTTTCTCAATACATTTGTTAACAAAAAGTATACGTCATTTTCTAATCAAAGTAATTAATAATATACACATATATCCCGGGGAAAAAAATTTACATATAATCATACATAATTATATAAAAAATACATAATTATATATGGAATTTGGTCATTTATATATATGATTATATATAAGCATGTATAAAGTATCTGTAAATCATACATGAGTATGTATAATGTCATATATAATGTTACATATTATTCATATATGATCATATATAATTATAAACGATGTCATGTATGATTACAGATACTTTATACATGCGTATATAATTATATACGATTATATATAAACTTTTTTCCCCGGGATAATAAAAAAATAAGATTATTACGATTCATAAAAAAAAAATTACATAACAGTCTTATAAGCAAAATATGAAAGCTTTTTACATGTTCCACATATTGTGAAATGCGAATGTGCAATTGTTTAATCTTTTATGTCAAATGAAAAATGAAAATGTCTTGTTTAATTTAAATTCGCATTAATTTGTTTGATTTAATTGTTTGATTTGATGCAGCCAGCTTCGAGAAGTCTGACGAAGCGAATTCAGATGTGCGAGTTAATGCCCGCGCCCAGACGCGCGTTTACTGGTTGCAGTGACCGAATCGTTCCTATCTGCGTACACGCGTGGCAGCGCCAGCACAATGGGGGAGATTACGGGGACACTACCATGTATGTACGCTACACCGAGCACGAAGATGGCGGGCCCGCGCTCATGTGATCGGGATACGTCGAAAAAACCGTACACATGGATTTCCATTTTTATAACCGCGAACCGCCCCTTTTGTCCCGTGGGAACGCCGTTTCTGTCGAGTGGTACCGGACGGTCGACTACTTTCGCCGAGACGGTTTATGTCGTTCTTATCTAAACGTATCTTTTGGAGCTAGTAATAGCAAACGATGTCGGACGAATACAGTCGACCAGCAAACTCGCACCCGAATCTATCTTTTCCTTCATGAGACGGAAGATATTGATAACTATAATATATAAGATGAATGTACCGTTTCGTTAGCCTTTTCAATGTCCCTTACGCTTCAACAATGAAATTCTACATCGCAAATACATATTGAAGTTATATAGAAATCTCCGTAGCAGTATTCGGATACTATCGCAAATTAGAAATAAATTCTTTGACAAAGTAATAGAAAGAGATATTGTGATCGTTGCTGTATCAATACAGATTGAACAAGAATGCCTTCTACGGTCGCAGCTAGGTCTTCGTGCTTGTACTGTCTGTGTGATTTTATATACTTTCCTCAAGTTCAATGAGTTCTTTGACAAATAGAATTACATACCTACATATAAATTTTCTAAATATTGCAGAGCAAGATGTCACTCTGAAAAAGTGAAAATTAAGCTTATGCAATTTTCAAATAATTCGTTACTTTAATAAGAATTCACTCTAACAAAATCTAATAAAAGTTCACTCTTATAGAGTAAAAATTTATTCTCATCTGGTGAAAATTGAGCATGTGCAATTTTCAAGTGACTTTTTACTTTATGAAATTTAAAGAGAAGATATTTAATATTAGAAATTAATAATATCCCGCGTAAAAATATTGGTAAGATTATAATAAAGATCTGATTGATTGGCCTGAATACAAACCTTGGCCTTGTATGACATGTAACAAATTATTCACAAAGCCAGTATGTGGAAAACAAAGAAAATTAAAAAATCAGATTTCCGTTGCATTCTTTAATCAACCTCATAAAATAAGATCCTCATAAAATAAGATTTAAGTAGAAAGTCCTTATTATGCCCTACAAAGTGTAGAGTAATAATGTATAAATTAAAATAATTGCCATCCCTGATAAATAATGAGATCTCATGTTACATAAGACCATCTTTAATAAATTTCTAAATTAATTCGCGGGATGTCTAATAATAATAATATCCAAAGTTGCGACCGCAAAAATGTTGTAGAGTCCGAAGATTATGAGAAATCGAGAGAGAAAGAGATCTAAAGTAACTTTCAAAAATAGAAGAAAAAAATTAAGACACAATTTTAATACTGGGGACATACCATACACATATACTAAATAATTTCAGATATTTACATTTTCGGATAACTTCTGTTCCGTACGTTTATCGCTATAATTATATCGCATAAATTCTCTTCAGAAAATTTTCCGTTTACGCGACGCGTCGCAAGAAAAGAGGGTCGTGACTGCGAAACAATTTTCACATTTAACGAAACTATAGTGTTATAAAGTTGATCGAGTCTGCGATATAGAGACAATTCGTGCGAATAATACGGATACGAAAACTTGTAGTTATCCCGTTGCACTTGTCACGTACAGATGAGGCATATCTAGAAACCGCTGCTCTCTCTTCTCGCTGCATTTCACACGTAAAGGTAAAGATGATGCCGAAACGCGGATGCAACCGTCTACGGTGAGAGTGCTCTCGAGACGTGTGTTAAGGGAAAAGTTTTAACGAGACAGCCAGCCAGATTTCTCAGCCAGGGGTAGAGGGAGGGAAGGGAACAAGTCGGCGTATCGCTTTTTCCTCGTGAAGCCACCGAGGAATGCAGCCCTTCAGGGTTGAACTCCACCGCGCGGAACGACGTTTCGTGTTACGCGACGATCCTTCAACACGCTCTGTTCATTGCGCAACCAGTGCCTGGCACCGTAAGAAGCTTCGCTTTGGTTTATCAGCAAAGAATTACCATTACTGAGCGAAGAAAAAAAAGTTTCTTTTTTTCTTTGTATCTGCGCAACGTAAGAATTGTTAGTTCCAGAGATAACATTTTCCGTCTTAGAAGAGAATAATATTTTTAAAAACAGCATTACTCTTTCCGTATTTCATTATGATAAATTTCATATTAGTGTCTGAGAGATTACATAGAGCTCTCGGATGTTTTCCTCTTTTCTTATAAGTTACTTTCTTGCAGAGTTTCCTTGAATTATCACAGTTCAACTGATTAATATATGTTTCTTTAGTTGCATTATATTACTGCTGATATAATAAAAGAATTATACACAACAAAATGCGAAAATGCGAGAAAAAATTATTTATAAAAATTATTTATAATCACTCATATAAATAAATTTTTTTGCATTCTGTTATACATAATCCTTTTATTAAATATCCTGGATGTTATAAATACAGATTTCTCTGGGAAAAAATGTAAATGAAGCATAAATAAGTGAAATAAATATTCGAAGATTAATTTATAGTTTTTTAAATTAATTTTTAAATTAATAACGTCAAGGGAGTAAAATAATTTTTTCGTTATCGCACGAAGTAATCGACTGTGAAATCGGTAAAGAGCACGCTAAAAAACTGGAAAACACTCGGCAACGCGCAGCGAGCGAACGGGCGTCGTGTAGTAAAATTATTTGGCGCAATTCGATGCACACCCGCTGTACCGTGTAGACAGCTGTTCGTCCAATAAATGTGACATGCGCGAAACGATTACGGAAGCGACAAGTGATAACAGTGAATTCACTTTGGCGGGCGCTTACATAAAATTGCAGACTGCGAATGACAATATGTGCCGATAAATGAAATTTTATGCAGTACGCCGCGTACATGTCGCCAGGGATAGTTTTACAAAGTTACACGATTGTGAGATTCATGAGAGAAGAAGGAATAGAGTGCACTGTGCTTGGAAAATAATAATCCATATCATCTGCTCACTCGGCTGGTGAAACAAATGAGGAGCAGACTTTGAAAATTCATTTCGTTCAAAATATCATTTTTTTTTTAATTAGAATTTGTTTTATAAAGATAAAACTAAAGGAAATTGAATCGCGCCATTTTTTTAACATTTTACATCCTACTGATTAAAGTATTGTTACTTTTTTATAAAATGCATAGTTTCTTTGTGATTTTCTTTTCCGTTTTCTGAAAATTATAAATTTTGAACAAAACGCATTTTGAAAGTTTACTCCTCGAACAAGCTCTACGACATAAAAGAATCCCTTGGTTATTTGTGAAACGTCTTCGAAATGCACGATGTGTCTTCAAAATAATTTCTATTTTCAGAACCTTCTGTCGCATTCTTTAATAAATGAGGAAATTTGATCGACATCTGGTTCAGAAAGACCGTAATACGGCACGTCCTTTTCCCAACGAAAAGTAGAATTGGTTTTCAATTTTACCATCACCACCAGCCGAGGACGGTGTACCAAGCTTGTCTCGGTTGTAAATTAAAATCAAATGGAAACCAAATTACATGCCGCGGAAGGGGGCACGTAATTTATCGCGGAGAAAGATGCCGCGCCGCCGCAGAGCATTCAAATATTTATTAACGAAAGGTCGTATTTCGTTCCAATCGATTCACAAAAACACAATAAATTAACAAAATCATTGCAAACGGAAACATTTTTATAAATATATACCAAATCAAACGTAATTGAGCATTACGTCAGAGACAAAATAATTACGTGCGGCAATACTTTTACATGTTCGGTCAACAAAGGAGAAATTATTCGTTCAAAAAAATATCGTATTTTTTTAGCAAGTGGGCCCGTATTATACGGTCTAGTGCGCAGTTTACAAGAACAAACGAGTCAATACCCACGCAACGCTCGAAACGATCGATGACGCGGCTGCTGCGGTGCGTTCTCTCTTCTATATTATCGCAAATGCGCAAAGTTCGCAGATCGGACGGACCATGAAAGCGATCCCGCAAACGTGGCGTTTGCGCGCACTGGACTTGTTAATTGTTAATCGTCTCGGCCGCGCTCGCACGTCGCGTTTACGGGTACAAGCGTCACTTTATCCGCGGCCGAAGAGTATGGGCGCGCGCGACGCACGGTCGCATTACCGTGATTGCAACGGCAGGAAACGCTAATTCACTAATGCGTCGCTTCCACGCTCGCATGCCGCATCGTTGGTTTCGTACGCTATTGAGGATAGTTTAGGATTATATACGTTAACACGACGCGGTCGCCCTTCTTGCAGCTGGATACGTACTGTCGATTAATTGTCCCGGAGAATCTCCCCCGCTTGAACATTCTATTTGCACGCGTGCTCGTGTTCTTGTTTCTCGCTGTTCATATTCGGATTGGCGTCGCGAGTAACTGCGGGAAAGTTTCCGTCTTCGTACACGGAGTAATTCGAAAGTTTCCTTCTAATTTTTGAAAAAATTAATGAAAATCTTTATGAATTAAAATATCTTTAATTCTGCAAATTAAAATGTTTTAATGATGCAAGGGCACGTAAATGTGAAGATATAATTATCTTTTTTCCCTCCAATTTTTCTTCTGAGAGGAGTTAATGTTTAGCATCTATCTTTTTTATGTTAGGAATTCAAAAATATTACTAATTGTGTGTGTTCTCGTATATGATCAGAGACGTATAAAACATCTGAAGTCGATTCACTGAAGCAATCAAAAGTTATAAGGATTTTAGTTTGAAACGAATTAACTCGTGACTTTATGGAAAACATGTGATCGCGGTAATTCAAGTGGCTAAAATAGATAAAAAAAATTATAGAAAATAATTTAAAATTTGAAAAAGTTCAAATAGTTCAGATAGAGAAAAAGAAAGAGAGAAATAGAGAAGAACAATTAATTAAATAATTTTGATTAATAACTTTAATTAAATTTTGATTAAATTATTTAAAAGATATCAAGATTGTATTGCAGCAAAATAGAGTCATTTTTGCTGCAAAAATCATATATATTATAAACAAAATTCTTCGTTGTTTTCTTCTTTGCAGCTGGTTTTAGAAAAAAAATTCGGGCATTTGCGACCTAATCGACAAAAAATTTTTAGTCGTTAATTAGGAAAAAAAAAGAATAAATCCACAAAGTTTCTTTAATTTTTAAATTTCGATCATTTTTAGCTCGCATTTCAAAAGGTTAAAAGATTCTTTCTGATTGTTCTTTCTTTTAATATTTAAAATTTTAATTGTTTAAAATAGAGTTTCTCGTTTTGTTGATATTTGATAATTGAATAAAATTATAGGGCAGAAGAAACGAGTGGCGCATAGGCAGAAAAAGCAAATAGCGATCGAAATCGCAGTGCTTGAACAAAGTGTTTATTATCGGATGTTTTTGAATAGGAAGAAGAAGTTTATGAATACATGAATCATCATCGTGGTATGCTCTGTTCGTAATTGCATTATACTGTTTATACTTCTTTGTCTTGACTTGCGTATAGCTGTAGATAAGATTGGAAATGTCAAGTATGGCTTTATTAAGTTACTTCGTTGGACATTGAACCGCATGTATTACTGTCATTACAATTTAAAAAATAAAGCGGCAAGAATCAAAATTGGATCACAAAGATATTCGTCGAATATCTTTGTAATCCAATTTTGATTCTCGTTAAAAAAAGAGGAAGTTTGTTCATAAACAATAGCGTGATACGTGTTGCAGGAGACGAAGAAAGCTAGAACAACGGAAAAATTCGGAAAACTTGTGTGCGTGTGTACTCCGCGATGAAGTAATAGGACATTCTTAGATTTTTCATGTTTCTCAAACTAATAGCATGTAAAATGATTTTGTATATAGGCGTATAAACAGTTTTTCTTCCTGATGTGAAGAAATGGTCGCTGTTTACACTCTTTTCCAGAAATTATGTCGGTTTATGTGAAAAACGGGTGCGACAAAATGATAGGACTGTAAATATAGAAGTCAGTATCTATTAAAAGATAAAGCTCGAGATAATATTCAAATCATTATTTTTCAATAGTAAGTAGTATGTTGAAAATTTTGATATCAGTTTTGGCTTATTATATGTTTCAAAATAGATCGTAGTACGTATTTAAATAAAACTAAAAAATATATAATCTTGAACTTAAGAAGAAAAGGAGCAAATCTTTCTAAAATTTCAAGAATGATAAAAAAAGGCAAAATGTGATTAAAAACTTTCTAAAGGATCCCAAAAACTTGGCAAAAAAAAAGCAAAGGTCGATCTCATACTGTGAATGATCGTGATGTATTGATGATATTACGAATTGCATCAAATGCTACTATGACATCACGTTAAATAGCACAACAGTCAGGAGTAGGAACTAATGTGAGGAACGTATGTATTATACATCAAGGATCGAATAGCATTCGCCCGAGAGTACATAGATGGAGAAAAAAATGGAGAAAAGTATTATCTACGCATGAGAAAAGATTCACACTTGATAGACCAAATGGTTGGTCGTATTATTTGTTATCTGTGATGTTTTCATCAATATTTATTAACTATAAAAAAGTTTAGTAAATAAAAACAATTATTTACAAAGGCTGCTATTTTGTCAAGTTTTTTTTTACTTAGGTATAGTTTCGATGATCCAACAACAGATCTTATGAATAAGAAAAGTGTTGGTTCTTTGTTTTTAAAAGTCTAGAATAGGTATTATTTATCGCAACATCTTTCTTGCAAATCAATGTATAACACGTGAAAAAGTAAAATTTTTCAAATTTAAAAAACTAGTGTGTGCTCTTTGGTGCGCGCTACAAAGCTTTTAATATTACACAATTTCATTTCAACGTGAAGACAGCTACTCTCACATCACGAAGCAAGCCGAACGAAAGAACCAATCAGTATCACGGAAAACCGCCAACAGTAAAATCGTTTGCACGGCCTTTTTATGAGAGGTTACTAAAATGTTATTAAAATAATAATAAACAAAACAGTAATAAGTAAAGTACACAAAAGATTTGATATTAATTAATTTTTTTATTTTTAAGAAATTTTGGAATTCTCTATATAGTTTATTTTCAAGCCAGAAACATTCAAAGTATTACTGTGAGAAAAGAATATTGGAAAAAAATAGATAATAATTCTCATACAAATTTTTATGAATGCAAACATCATGATAATTATTCGCAACACCATAGGAATTTTCGGTATCATATCCAAGAAAATATGTGTAGATTTAATCGAATTTTAATCACTATTTAGTCTGGTATACCGGTATAAACAGTACGGCCTTTAATAAATAGATTAATTGTAAAAAAATTTAACAAGAGCTCGATCGGTGCGTACATCAATTTTGTCAAAGCAAATAATGCGATAATCATAAATATTATAAATAAAAAACGTTTTTAAATATTCTTTTATTTTATGAGAAAACCTCTTCTTTTATAATAAATTCCACTTTTTAACTTCACTTTTAAATATATTGTAATAAAATAAGATTATAAAACATCATTTGATAAAAATTTCATTTATATATGTATGAAACATTTAATATATAAAAATCAGTAATTAGAACGGTATATTTTTAAAAATTATTGGATTAATTTTTATAACGTTCAAACGTGTAATTTTAATACGTAGAAAATTTTATTCTAGAGAGAATGGTAATAATTACTATACTGATATTATATCATTGTTATATATATACTGATATTGTATCATTTCTGATGTAGAGAGTATTTAACGTATGATATTTATCTAAGTTTCTTCTATTTTAAGTTTATATTTATTTTTTTCATTTTTATCCATTATAAAAATTATATAAGTAAGAAGAATAATATTACATCAAATTTTATTTCTGTCTACTGGTTTCTTTGTTTTTCTCTATACATTATCATGTACATATGTAAAATAATTGTTCATATAATAGTATAAATATTCATTGACAATTAATATCAACATTCAAGAATTAACACTGAATTAACTGATGAATTTTTATACAAAGACTCTCTCATTCTAGTTTTGCAAATAATTTGTTCTTCAAATAAATTACACAAGAATTATGCAAACTATTGATTTTTCAAATAAATGTATACATATTGTAAATACACATATTTTAAATATTTTATATTAATTTTCGTACATTTTACGCAGGAACAACATTGTCATTTTTACAAAACTTCGCAATGTTCTATTTTCCACGATAGGGTCACGATTGTAGACCTTTGCGCATCGATCGTACAAACAGAGAGGCGTGCATGGGTGCTTGTGAAAACTCGGCAAAAGCACAAAGTGATGCTGGGGGTGGGTTAAAAAAATGTTTATCGCTCGACGAGTTCGATGAGCGCAATTAAACCGCTGTCAAAGACTCGAAACGAGGCGTGGATAGCACAATGGTGCAGTATAATGACGACGAGGGGCTATAAGTTAATCAACATTAACTCGAAACTCGATCCCGCTATGCCATGCATGCCATTCTACTGAATTTCTCCGTTAAAGAGTGCCATACGATCAATCAATTGCAATGTAAAATTTGATAAATATCTACAACGAGCAGCATACGTTAATAAATGCGAAAATTGCACGAAAGATTTAAATTATATTAACTCAGTAGAACTTTGTTCGTTTTGATGATAATTACATGATCCTTTATACTGAATTCAATTTATTTATTTGCCTAATGATAAATTTAAAAACATGATTTGTTTAAATCTGTATTTATTGCTAATAATTATTAATCACACAGGCATACTTAATACGTGTACATTTTTTTATTAAAATTCGTTCAAATTTTGATTTGCTCTTGCACATTTGAATATTAATGGTTGAATTTCAGAGTATGTAGTTGCTAACAGAATTATAATTAAATTTAATAATTAGTGGATAGTTTTATAGAATCTTTTACTTTGTGCAAATAGATAATTATATCAAGAATCGGAGAAATCTATAAATAAAATTTAAAATTTATAGAGA
The DNA here is from genome assembly GCF_016802725.1 of Solenopsis invicta. NCBI lineage: Eukaryota > Metazoa > Arthropoda > Insecta > Hymenoptera > Formicidae > Solenopsis > Solenopsis invicta. The sequence goes on along the minus strand of NC_052664.1, from coordinate 12,390,605 downwards.
TAATAAAGTATGTTATTACTATTGCTCGTTCTTCAAAGGATATAAGCATTTCTTTTAGCATTCTTACGCATATAATGTATACGTATATATACGTATACATTATTTTAAGTTATATAAAAATAAATGCACGTATATACCTTTAATGGAAATAGAAAATACGATAATAGAAAATGGACAGACGATCAATGACATTAATCTGATTTACATAAATCGAGCACTCGTGCCAGAAGCTAATTCGCTGTTCCGCTTCATTTAATTGCCGTTCAATTTTATGGATCAGCCGCAAATAATTCTATGTGACGTCGTCCTTCTTTTCTCAACATTATCTTAATTTATTGAAGAAAAATATAGAAAATCGTGATCAAAATTAATTTTTCTTTTATTTAGTTATTGAACATGCACATTAAATAAGGAAAGAATAATCAATAATTACACTCGTTCTTAACGTTATTTAATAAAATGTTTATAAATAATGCTAATAATGGAAATTAGATACATATTACTAATAGCACGTTTATATTTCAGACTTTTCAAAATTTACTCACGGCAAAGATTAAATAAACTTGTAATTAAACAAAGTATTTTGAAGCAACAAAGCAAGGTGTAAAAAAAGATAGAAATATGATAAAAAACGTAAACTTTCTAAATACATTTATGTTAATATTACTTGAGAAATGGCAATATAATGGCGATAAATTAATAGTCAAGTCAGAGAACAGGCTATTGAATTTAATTTCATCTAAGAATGTTCAGTCATAAATTGCATTTAAAGATGTTTTGATTCAATATATATATATATATATATATATATGCATATAATATATAAAATTAATCAATGTCTATTTAAACATTGCTTAATGTTTAACATACATATATATAACATTATCTGTTTTTTAAACGTTTCAATACTTGTTTCGATTATTTATTCTTTTGTAATTCAATATTATAAATAAAACTGTTAACTGTCCATTTTTTTCATTCAATAATATATGCATCGATTATTTCAATTCTCATAAATCATATTGAAAAATTGGAACGTTTAGGTTAAACATTCTCTTTATCGTGTAATTTAATCGTGCAAGCATGCACGACACGATATTCAGTAGTCTAATTATCGAAGGACAAGCGATATGCGCGAGCAAGGGAACTGGCGGTTCACAACGATCGTTTCTGAAAAGACGTTCCACGGCTGCGCCGCCATAACGAGGCGAGTTTCGCAGACGACGACGCTGCGTTTTCGTGCTCCGGCCCCTTTAATGGATATATGCATAACGGTGAAACCGCAAATGCTTCAATTATGAAACAATGAAATAGTTAGGGGTGCCGGGGTTCGCCACCCACTTCCCTCTTTCAACCCGGCGACTCCTACGGCTGCGCCGCGTTGGTGCCAACTGACGCCAACTTCTCGCGCTGTAACTTGGTACCGTTGTTTCGTCGAGTTAACCAGCTAACTTTATAGCAATCCACTCTGCCATTTTCCACCCTCCTTGCGCACCCTACTTGTACCCACTCCTTTTCTGCCGGCTCTACTAATCTTGCGCGTCCGCGTTTATCTACGGCGCGGCCGTACGTCATGGTGGTCTACAATTAAAAATGCGAATGCCAGTACCGAGCTCTAAAGCAACGTTTCTTTCGGAAGTGAGTAAATACGCTAAGATTAGCTAAGACTGATCTCCTGAAACGTATCCACTCAATGTTTTACTTTTTACTTCATATAAGCAACATTTAGTGACAAAAATAAAAAGTAAATAAAAAGAAAGTTATATAGACAAAAACATAAAAAGTTTTATTTTATTTTATGCCATCAGCATTTTAGAAACTCAGGTATATCCGATGTAAATTTTTCATGAACCTATAGCTGATAATAGTGCAGTTTTATTTTGAATTTTTACATTTTCATAAAAAAAGGCTTGTTGCAGAACATTTTACATTCATTGTATTTACAATTATTATAAAAAGTAAATCGAGATTTTTATAAACACTACCAAATTTCCCAATTTTTACCACCATAAATTTTACTATAAAAAATGACACTAATATAAGATTGATAAGCATAATAATGTAAAATTGATAATAATAAAACTAGTAATTGCTATAAATAAAAATATGTCAATTGCAAAAATAGATTCAATCCAGTTATATTTCAGTATTCTTACCTTTTCTTATTTAAAAATTATTAATTATTAAACATTTTTTGCTTTTTTTAATAAATTATTAATAAAATAATTATTAGTTAATGATTTCTTACATTTGTAAATACTTGAATTAAAAAATTTGATATTTTCAAAGTCGATACAATTTAAGATACCATAGGTACGTTTTAGGCGATCAGTTTTCTAAATCGTATTTTTCGCAGTATGTTACAAAAAAGCTCTTATAACAAATTAATTTATTATTACTAAAAGGTTCAACATGTAATAATAGATGACTAGAATACATCGAGCTGTAATTTCGAACATTGATTTTAATCCAAAACGGCACCAAATGCAAAATGTAATAGAAAATAAGTTAAGTGATACACATTTGGCAACTCTCCCCTAGATTTCATAATTTTGTCAGTTATTATTAGTAATAATATTTATATACAATTTCTTTTTAAATTAATAACTATGCAAATACTTTCTAGAAATTTTAAAGTTCATGTAAAAGTCACTAAAAAGAACTGTTTATTACAATTAAAAACATGTATTAATAGGAAATTTTCTTTTATTTATTTAGCAAAGTAAATCTTGTTTGCTAAACAATTTGCTAAACCGGTTATGATTTGATAAAATATTCAAAGAATATTCAAATATTACTAAATAGTATTTATAAATTTGATAAAGAATTTAATTTTTTATTCTCAAAAATATCAGAAAATCATTAATTTGTCGCAACACTTCATTGGAAGATGTCAAAATAATATTAAACAAAGTACAGTTAAATTGAAATGTATTTCCTTGTTACAAAAGTTTAAAAAAAACGTGTCAAATTATTTAAAAAATCTATTAAAAAAAATAGTTTTGCTAAAGTATCTAAAAATTAAATTAAACACAGATTTAAAAATAATTTTCTTAGACTTTCAAAATAATTATATAGAACGCTCAAGCTAATTGCTAGAATGTCAAAACTTTTTCAGCATTTCTCATCATGCTTCAAGGTCCTTCATAATTATTTTGATAATCGAACAAGAAATTTTCAAATCTATATCTAGCTAACTTTTCAGATATTTCATCAAAAAATAATTTTTTCCGCGTATTAAAATTAATATAAAATGTTTTGAATCGCCTTATATCGTTAATCGCAATGTCTCCGATAATTAATCGTCCATCTTTTATAACGTCCATATTACAGGCATCATTAATCAGCCGCTGCATTCTTTATCGCGCGCATTATGCCTACACAGTTAGCTCGATAATTATCGAGCGAAGTTCAGTATATGGTACACTTTTAACAAAATAATCGTTTCGATATTTAAAAGTAATATGAGAGACGAAGAAGGAAAGAAATATTATTGGGAGGCAGTACCATACAATGCATCTGCATAATGGTGCTGAATGATATAGCTTAGGTGATAATATACCGAGCTACACAATCCGCCCATATAGTTGCGATAAGGCATCCCCCTTCCCATGCTGCATGCCGCAAACGCCCCCTTTTAACGGTAAACACCCTTCGCGCGTTGATAGTTTATGCTCGCACATTGCACGCCGTACAACCGGCTCAGCTTATTTATCGCGTGTTATTTATCGGCACGGCGCCTCACGTTTCTTCGTCGTTCGTGTTCTCTCAGCTTCAAGTATCTAACGATAGAAATTGCGGTAATTTACTGAAGGTATCAATCTTCTTTTATAACTTAGAGACAATAATACGTGTACGCAATGTAAATTTATTCGTATCGTAACTCGTTAGCAGAAAGCAATAGATGTAACTTCGCTTCAACAAAGAAGAGATCAGAAATGCCATCGTATCGAATACTCTGCGTAATTCAACTTAAAATGACGATACATTCGTACTAGGTGTAGAAATTCGGTACTTTTTTTAAATAAATTCATCGTTTATTTATTGGAAAATCATATACTTTTCAATCCTTGAAATATTCGCTACTACTTTGATGACTTTGTTTTATCTTTCAAGCAACTGACGAATCCCCTCTCGATAAAAGATGACGATTTTGATGCAGGTCATCTATAATCGTAGCTCTTGTTTTAAAATACGTATGACTGAAATGATATTGGTGCGATCAGAAGAGATAATAATCCGATAGGTCCCAAACAAGTTACAGCGAGGGAAAACTTCCTAGCTCAATGAATAAATGATGTCTTTTGTCCCTTTTGCGACATGTGGTCGAGCGTTGGTACGCTGCAAAATGACTTGCCTCGTTTCATGTCCAATAAATGATCTTCTTCTTTCAAGTTCGTCACTCAAACGGGTGAGTTGTTGCTGACACCGCTCTGAATTGATAATCTGATTCTATCAGCTTGTATACTACTATTGCCTTCACGCTCCTTCAAATATACAGTCAGGCCTTTTTGGCATGAATATTCAGTTTCGGTTTATCGATAGTTGATTGGAATCAACCCACGATCTTCCTCGTTTAGGAATGTCATACGACACCCATTCTTCATCACTCGTTATGAATTTGTATAAGAAATCCTTCTGTTGGAATTTCATGAGCAAAGACATGGCCTCACATCATCGTTTTTTATTGTTCGAATTGAGGTTACGTGGAACTCATCGGGCTAGCTTTTGGATCTTTCTAGTTTATTCAAACGATAGAAAATCGCTTTCTGGGTCACTCCAAGTTGTAAAACAAGTTTCTCTTGAGTTTGAACAAAATTTTCACTTAGCAACTGCTCAAGTTCTTCTTTACATTTTTTGGGGTTGGCCGGGACGTTCTCGATCACAAAGATCGAAATCACCACTCTGAAATCTCTGATATCGTTTCTCGCATCTCTTACGTGCCACTGCATCTTCGTCCAAAACAGAACAAATCAATTCCGCGGTTTCAGCAGCACTTTTCTTTAATAAGCAAAAGGAATATCTAATATGATGCGGAGGTTTATATCGTGTTTTGTGAGATTGTCATCTGTTTCGCTAAGTTATACAGTGTTTTATAAATGATAAAAGAGGTAATTCAAAATGTCAAAATGACAGGAAAACGTTTAAATTAAAAAAGGATTTGTAATTGATTCAACGTAAAGACCATAAATTAATTTCTACATCTAATAAAAACAGAGAACGGGAAGAAACAATAAAAATTAGGACGCGTGGTACAACGCACGCATATAAGCTAATCTACAGCAATAACGTGTAAGCGATCGGAAGCGATAAGCGGATATCATCGTCGCGTGTAACAGATTGCGTGCGATACGTTTTCGCATGAACACGGCGAGGCGTAATCCGTTCCGGCTCGAGCGCGGTGGACCGCGACCCGATCATTTATTTCTATGATCATAAAGTCGTACGTGTGATACGTACATTCTACCCTCAGTTGCGTAATATATTTTCAACCCTCCTGTTAATGAACATCGTAGATCTGTCTTTTTAGTAGTATCCGATTTTACGGTTAGTCTCATTGCCGTAGCTACTATTTTATTTTCAATCTCGCTTTGGTTCCGATTTACATGTATCAAAAGCATTGTTTGCGATTTTGCTTTTAAAACCTCAAAAAACGAGTGGGAATAATGGGAAAATTTCTACCAATGAGCGAGAGAATTATCGATTATTCAATATATAATCTGACAAGCGTCAAAATGGGAGCTAAATTCACAAATACAAAGATAAATGTCGAATAATTGCGTTAGCCAGATATTTCGGATAAATTAAAATATAAAATTATTGATTCAGATATCAGGTATCGTGTTTTGTATTATGTTACGTTAATTGGAAAAGTCCAATAATATAAGCTTCCTTTGTACATTTCCCTTTAGTTCTATTATATAGATTTCGTACGAACAAATTAATTGTAGTTTTGACCGATATAATAATAAAAAAATTGGCAGTAAAAAATTCTATAAGTGAACCTTTATTAAAAGTCATCTTAAATTCATCGTAAACTAATTGCACATTCAATTTCTTTTTAACAAAATTTAAAATTTTCTTCAAGAATGATTCTTGCGTGCACAATTTCTACCAATTTCAACGATTTCTGCTTATGGTGTATCTTAAATCTTTATTGCAATAAAAAAATATCTTAATCCAAAATTGTTCAAATTATCACAACAATGATTAGTTCGTGAAAATATTTATCGGTGAAAATACGCATGTTTAACAAACAGCCAAGAGTCTTCCGTAAAGTAAAACGCAAACGAGCAATTCTAAAGCAGATTGCGTGGGTCATGTTAAATCGAATTATAAACGTCACGACCTAATTACATCTTTCGTGCCGCCATGCATATACGTAATAAATGTGACGCCGCAAAAACGAAAACACCATGTGCGAGAACACAACTCCACGCTGAAATTACGTTTCTCGCAACATCGTCGACAAAACGTTACATAAATATGCTTCGCGTAATCTAGCTCGCGTGGTGAATGGACCAACATGAATCGATTTCCGTAAAATCCCTCTTTCGATTTTTTGACGCTCTCCACTTATATTGCTTTTAATGTACCATCAACAAACAGATTTTATATAAAATAAATATTTATTAAATGTAACATATAATACTATATAGATGGTTTTCCAAAAACAACCCTTTTAAATATCAATACACTTACGTAATATGATTTATTTTTTGTATGACTTATTGAAAAATATATAAAAACAATATGTTATGTTCTAAATAAAATAATTATTAAAATTATCTTTACCTGGAAAGTGACTGTTGAGAGTTGTGAAGAAATCGAGCATAAATAATGCCGTAGTTCGTCAATCGTGTTTCATACAATGATAAATAAATAAAAATTCAACATATATCTTCAGCGGTATTTTTTTTGCCAAAATGAATTATGTTTTTTAGTCTGTATTTTGATATGTAAGTAAAAAATTATTTTTGTCATAATAGATATAGAAATTCAGAACAAACCCATATTCAAAAAATGGGAAGATTACTTTCAAAGGAAATGGTACGTTCATTATGCGAGCAATCGCAAGATTTTACACTGACCTTTTTGACAATGAAACTGACGGCAAGAAAGAAAATCGAAGATGAGTGAAATGACAAGAAAGATGTCGAAATGACAAGAAAGATGTCGACGAAAGTTTAATTTATTTGCAAACTCGCTTGTGCACGGACAATTTGCGTAAAATCGATGCATGAAATATTACAACTTGAAGTGGATGTATCTGCGTTTTCTATAGATAGGTTAGAAAAAATAAAACACTGCAACTGGATTGCATTGTGTAATTGAAAACGCAATAAAAAAACTTTTATTTCAAGGAGCAAACGTATCTTACACACTTTTGTAAAAAATGTGCAGTAGCATACATGTAATAATGCGTATCAATATATTTCTTTCTTCAAATTACATTTAAGTATGTATAAGTGATCATTTCTAGAATAAAATATTGATTTTTTTTAGAAAAACTTGTATTTTTCCTTTTTATCTTTTTTTCTATTTTTTTATAAATCAAAATTCCTGATTATTAGGTTGTTAAATAGTTAAATCTTTTTTTTAAGCAGACATCATTAAACTATTTTTGTTATAAATACTAACCCCTGAATTATTTAAAGCTAAAAAGATTTTTTGTATGTAAATATTTAAAAGTTATAAACATTTTATTGTAACAAAGCATATTACTGATTCTGCATCAAATTTGCAGACGTACAAAAAATGGAAAAAAAGTTTCGGGTCATATAAATGTACAATCGTATTTCTAATGTTGAAAGTGCACCAGAATTTTTTAAACTTTTATAGTTCTTTAGGAGAGGATTAAATATTTGAAAAATAATATACAATATAACCGCATTGTATTACAATATTCAATATCAAAATTTTCTCCAAAGTGCTATAGTATCACAAAGATTTTTTCTTTTGCGTTAAACATGAAGTCTTTGTTAGAATTTGCATAGCACGTTAGGATTTTGAATAAACTAAATCAATTAATGAAGAACAGTATTTTTAAACATTTTTTACCGCAAAAAACAACTTATTCTTAAACATATGTGATTCATTTGGGTAAACTCTTTTTAAAGTTATTTATATTCTATCAATTTATAAATTTATTTTCTCGAAATCTTTTAATAAAAAATCCTTTATTTATTTTTCCTCGAATACAAAAAAAAACATAAAAATACAAAATTGAAGGATATATGATGTATATAAAAGATGTAAATAGAATATCTCAAAATATTCTTTCTTTTTGCATTTTAATTGATCAATAATATCGTCGTAATTTATGTGCTATATGCTATGTAATACCAATTTAAAAAATAGATGTACTGGCAGTAGCGCACAAAGATTTTCAATGGTCCTATGAAAAAAGCCGGGATAACCGCTTTTAGACTAAAGATTAGAATTGCAAACGCGAGACGAGTAGACGACGCTTTATTATAAATATCTAAAAACAATTTAAATGCATTGACTAATGCAACTGAATCATTAAGTGGCTAAATATAGTATCCAGTTGCAATTCGTTTGCCTGAAACGCGTTTAAGCTGAAAAGGCATTAACGATCGCAGTGTAGCAATAAAATAACTAAGAACAATGAATTTTGCCGCCTTCGGCTATAGCCCGTTCAGCCCATACCTTAATCCGGCACACATTAAAATCTGTTTATTCAATTATTACCATTTACTTTTTATATGCACAACCTTTATTAGCACGTGTCTTTCGCGATACGTATAGCAATATAATTTTTTCAAGATAAAAATCAATAAAAAAACAAGAATTTTTCATGATACTAATATTAAGCCATTAGTATGTATCAACACTTATGCAAATTTAATGTTTCTAAAAAATATTCAAATGGCAAATTCCGTCATCGCATTAACAATCTTGAATCTTATTTGCACGGAAAATGAAAGATATGACTGCGATTGGCGCGTGAAGTATCATATCACTGTAAATTGAAACGATGAACTGCGTGCCGACCCCGGATTATAATTCTCTCTAGACATTTTCATCCGCGCAGCGGGTTTATTCATAGTGGTAATTATGTCAGTTGGTTCCGTTAATTCTCGTAAACTTGTGATCGATAACTCTGCAAGATATGATTTACTACTTTAAAGACGTCATGCTAACTAATTGCAGGTTACATAAGTCACGTGTTAATTGACATCATTATCTGCGCATATACTTTTCTGCATCTCGTAAGAAAATATGCAACTCAGCGCACGTCGAGAAGTCTCAACAATGGATAGATTGATGTGAAGGTGAGAAGATAAGCGTCAAAAATATAATTTTCGAATAGTTCCCTTACGTAAACTTGTCAAGGCCTTGTCAATAACCTAAATGCCATTTGCCTGCAAAAACGTAATTAAACTTACAATTAGACGTGACTGTCGCAAAAGTGAACATGTGTACCTATTTGTGTAAATCTTCAAGAAAATTGAATTCGAAATTAATTTAACCTACACATAGTATGAAAACTTAATTAAACTAAAACAATAAAACTTCCTCCACTTTATTACACGCTGTAAGTAAATTTTTGTTATAAACGTTTTAATCCAAAAGTAAATGTAGTCTTTTGCAAAATATAAAACAATTATAGAATGGATTTCATTTTGGAAACGAGCATTACAATTGCACGCAGCTGAGATCTTTATTTTGTTACGTACAATGATTACAATGATTGCACAAGGCGCGACGAGGCCGTTGTATAAATTCCCGTCGCGGGAATATTCCTTCCGTTCGGCTGTTATTTTAGTACGAATTGTACGAGTGTGTGTGCGTGTGTGTGCGTGCGTGCGTGTGTGTGTGTGCGCGCGCGCGCGCGCGTGTGTGTGTGTGTGTGTGTCGTGAACGCGGACGCGAGAAAATTCTCGCGTCTCTTCCTCTCTCGACCTTACCGTCAAACAGAGCGGTGCGTCGTCAGTGAAGGAAAGGAGTGCTTTCTGGTTTTACCGGCGAGCCTTCCTCCAGTCACCGCGTATTTGTACCCATGTTCCTCGCGATCGTGAACCCTTTTGCGGGCTTATCGTCGACGAAACGGCGCTTCGAGCAAAAAAAAAAAAGAAAGAAACCAAGCAAACCCGATGGCGATGACGACGGCGGCGGCATCAACAACGACTGGCCGCGAGCGCAAATAAACTCTTGTCCCGACGTATGCACATGGCGGTTGCGTAATAATATGAAGTCGGAGATTCTCTTACGAGTCTGCTCTACCACTCCCGCGTAACTCTCCGTACCATCTCCTCCCAGTGCATGAGAAAACAATCAGTCAGGCGCTGATCCGCGCATGTCCTACTTCTCCTTTTTATGGAATAGAAAACTTTTTTTTATTCCAGAAAAGAGAGAGAGAGAGAGAGAGAAAGAGCGTGTACCGGATATTGGACGGTTCTTGTTTCAGAGACGTATGAACTATGTTAAATTTTAAACGTGGCGTTTGACATAGATCGAATTTATCTCAATAGAACGTGTATGCAAAAGAAAACTACAGATCAAATCCACTCTTATTTTCCTAGGCGTAAATTTGATAACCGGAGCATCTAAAATTCTACAAATGCAACACGCTATCAAAAAAAATAGCTTCTCTTATATTATTTGTATTGATACAGCAACGGTCAAAATATCTCTCTCTATTCTTTTATATTACTTTTATTAACACTGAATCTTATTTCTTATTTTTCTTCTCGAAATAATTACTTGAATCAGTTCTCTGTTTCTAGAGCTGTTTTCTTCTCATTAACATCCGTCCTTGTTCTATATCAATGTTGAACTTCAATCTAAATAATCTGTCTATTTACTACACTTCAATCATGACAATAATCGATGGCCAAGAATTGCAAAACTTTTACAAAAAAAGCATGACGCATTTATGGCTCGCAGGCATCGGAGAACGTTGAAACACTTCGCACGCGCAATGTTCGACGAACGCAAAAATCTCCCGGCAGCGTCGGCCGCTCTAGAAATGTTTTCCATTTTGGATGCGACGTAATGACGACGCTTGATACGAATGTCGCACGAGGAAACGGGAAATCGCGTTGTCGCGCGAACAATGGCGACGTAATTCCACGCGTGTCAGTGGAGATTCACGCATACACGGCGATGCCGCCCGGGGGGAGGAGCGTATAAAAATTTCGCACCGGCCGCCGTGAAAGAATCGCGAGCACGCGGACGTGATACACGCCCAAGTGGATTCTCCTCGGCCGGACATTTAGTTGACCGTCATAAATTCTGGGCTTTGACGCTCGCGCGAAGAGCGCGGTAACGCGCCCGGGCTCTCCCGGCGGAGATCGCAGTGCCCGAGATTTTTCGAGTTGTGGCTAGTAAAACTCTGCGGGAATGGATCCCGGAATGGGCATGGGGAATAAAACTAGGAGATGCAGGAAGGAAACGAAACGGGCCAACGAAACGTCGCGGTAGTTCCGGCTCGGTTCCTACTCGCAGCCACCGGGAGAAGAGGTTGGTGCAAGCAGGGAACGTGCTCGCATCCTGCTCTCTGTAGTTACATAGGCAAGAGAACTCATTGAGCAAGTGGCTTCCAAAAAATTCTCCAAATAATACAATTTTCTAATAGCTGCATTCGCAAAAATAAGAAGAAAACGGAAAACGGTAGTAAAAATAAATTTGGTTTAATTCCGTAAAAAAATGAAGTAATTAAAGTGTAAAACTGTATTTGTCCTGGCGAAAATAGTGTGTTTGTAAGATGATTGTTTAAGTGTTGAGTATATATATTATATAATTAATAATTAGAGTTTTAAAACATTTATTGAAATATTTATTAGATGGAAATTTAAATATGGAATTGTTTATGAGATGTTCACGACTGTGTGATAGACGTTCGAAAAGTGTTGAGTGTTTTCAGACTGTTGCAAGTGTTCAAAGGATGTGTTACAAAATATAACACTTTTAATAAAACATTTCCCAAACATTTGTAAAACAGTCGACAATCTTATAAACAATTCAATAAATGTTTAATAAACAGACAATTTACGCCAGGGTATATGTACACTAGGAAAAAATTTGTTGAAAAACTAAAATATTTACGATACGTTCAACTAACTAATGAAACGGTTTAGTACTTTAGTTAATTCTTGATTAAAAACTATTGACATGAATGAACGATACTTGAATAATTGTTGAATTAACCTAATGTTTAATCAAACGTATCAAAATAAATGTTTTAGTTTTACAATTTTTTTTCTCAATGTACAGGTAAAAAACAATTTTACGAAAATATTTAAAAAATTGGCTAGAAAAAAATTTTTATTAGACCATGCCTAGATAACATAGAACATTCAAGCTGATTGTGAGAACGTCTAAATTTTTTTCAGCATTGCTCATTGTGAACGTGCTTCATAATTCTTTTAATGGTCCAACAAAATCATTTTAGATTTGTATCTAGCTGCAGAGTATTCAACTACCTCCGGTAAAACCAATCTTTTTGTGTAAATATGTAAAAAATAGCTTATACTTTCTCTTATTTAATAAATTTCTTTGTTATGCTGCTAGTAATTCTTTTTCTAATTTCTCTCGTACACCTTAGAAAGGCATCCACGGAAAATTCTACCTATTTTCGTACTCTCGGGAGCGTACTTGGAGAGAGAATGTTCCAGTTCGTGCCGATATCGCACACAAAAATATCTCGCTGAAATCTCGCTGGAAAATTCGGACTTCATTGTGGCTCTGAAGACCACGAGCGATGGAGTCGATTTCGACATGCTCGAATAAATTGCACGTGAAATTCGCTTCTCGCGGAGGAGCAGTTTACCGAGCAAACGAACTTAATTTCTCGATCTGCAACATTTCTCGTACAAATTACTTAAATTATAAATCTCTGATACAATTTCCCGTGTATTTTCGTGCACATTTATAATATTATGCGCTTGTCAGATATTTCGATGATGGAAAAGCAAATAAAATCTATCGCTCTGAAGACACGTTTCAAAAAATTGTTCATCGAAAATCGAATGGACATATTGGGAAATATCACATGTGTGAAAAAAATTTATCCTCGTTGAAATTTCAAGTTCCATTGCAACTTCGAGAATTGCGAGTCCAATTTTTTTTTTCAGACAAAACTATGGTAAAAACAATTGGGTTGATGAGATTAAAAATTGCTTTCTTTTGCATAAATTATAATTTACATCGTAACATTAACATAATCATTTAAAACGAGAAGATTATGTTAAATTCTTTAATCTAGTAACGCTCAGTTAATCCGAAGAAAATCTGAGTATGCTTTAAATCGCCTGACCTAAATTTTTCGAGTCCTCGAATTCTTTGAGCGGATCAAACAGTTGGAAACCACAAGTCGACAAACTGTAAGCGGAAGAGACTCGTCAGCCTAGTTTACTCATCCATGATCCGAGTAACCGTTCCGTACAAAATGTATGTCTAATACGGTCATCTGAACCAGTAATGATAGAATGAGAAGAGAAGTGGAAAGCGGATATTCCAAAATAATTCTCTGTAAATTTGCAACTTAAATCGCAAATTGCTAATTAAGTTTATTCGTCGAAAGTATTATGCTTATAAATTTGCAAACGTGTTTAAAAATGTGACAAACGGAAATAGATTTATAAATAAGCTTCTGTATTTGTAACTACATGTTATAAATAAATCAAAATTTGTGTTAATTATGTTGGAAATATTCCACAATCAGATTTTAAAAATAAAGGTAAATAAGCAATATATATATAAGCAGCAATATATATAAGCAATATATAAACAAAAAACTTGCAATATATATAAGCAGCACACATAAGCAAAAGCTTGATCTTTCGTAGTGAGATTTTATTTCGGTTCAGTTTATATAAAAGTGTAGCTATAATAGCGTCACTAATTATATCAATTACAAGTGGCTTCTTTGCGATAAGTTTAATATAGACTAGAGAGAATTCCGTCATAAAATTGTCTCTGGCCTATAAATTATCTTTCACGATAGCAATATAAATTGTCACGTACACTGACAACGGAAATAACCTGTGTGATGAAATTCCACGCAGTAGCAGAATTTTAGAGAAATAAAGCATATAGTCTCCGTGGTTGGTCTGACAAGCTACTTGGCAAGAGAGACCGCACCGATATTACATATAAACCCCACCAGCGGCATTTAGATATTTGCAATTCATATCACGTCTCATGCATGCGCGATGGAGTGACTGCTGCGACCGCTCTATGTCATCGGTCGTGTCCCGCGTAACTGGTCACGGTATATACGTGTAAAGCGATCCTCCCCCGAAGAAATGTACCGGCTTACCAGACTTCACCTCCGGCTCGTTTCATACAAGTGCACTCATTGCTTCCGGAACACCGAATCCGACCTACTTCCATTGGCAACTGAGAGAAGCGGTGTACTATATGTTTTTCACAGCTTTTCCAACTAATGCGGACAATTTCTCATTTTTAAAGTTAATGATATCTCCACACGTTTGCAGTATTCAAATAAAGACTCAAATAAAATTCTTAGAAGCTAATTCTTAATAAGATTATTCTTTTTAAGATACTTGAATCGAATAAACCTCAGCACTAAACAAAGCCTATTTTTTAAGTCACCACTTAAAAGCGTATTTTATTCCTAGAATATATGCTTAAAGGTGTGTCATAGGAAGTTGGTAAAGAAAAGCTGGAGAATTAAAACCGACAGGAAAATATTTATTTAATGCAATGAAAACTTGTGACGAAGTGGGTAAATGAGCCGTTTTTATAAAAATTCGCTGCAAAGCTTATTAAGTATACATTATTTTATGGTTTATTACAACATATTATAATATTATTCAACTTCTTAACTACAGAAAAAAAAATATATATATATCAACATTTTGGAATAAATATACTTTTTATAAATAATGTACTTATTAAATAAGACCCACTTACATATTTATTGTTGTACCATTGTCATTTATTTATTAAGTGTGACTTGTGACAAAGGATAACGATTTTTAATGCTGTTAATTTTTGAGAAGCTATACAATTGCAGTCAAATGACCAAGAATTTCCAGAAGTTAAAAACTAATTACAGATCAAATTAAAGATAATTATGTTTAACACTAGAGTAGACCCTAAAGGAGATCGTTTTTATAATTAATAATCATTATAAAAGTGATTTGGAAGATAATATTTAGTTTCTTTGCTAGTTTCAATTCATTTTTGGTACGGATTTTATTAAAACGAACTTATAAAACATTTAACAAAATTCAATATGAGAGTTAAAAATGTGATTTTATTTATTTACAAATTTATTTTATTTTATTTATTTACAATATCCCATTTGGAGAATGGTTTTATTTTCGTGAATGATTGACATATATTAAATATTTTATTCTTACTTAGTTTATTTCAATATCTCCATAAACAGAGTTCATGAAAAATAAAATAAGTTAAATAGATATATTAGGCTTAGATATTTTATTTCGAGATTTGTGAAATAGCATCCGTAAAATTTAAAAGTTTATAGATCGCATAATAGGATCCAAATATTTGAGATGATATAATTTCAACATTCACAATTCCAAATATTTAGAAACTTATTAATCACACATATATTAACATTTTATTTTTAAACATAAAGATAAGAGAGCCAATATCAGTCCAACGGATCTTGGCGTGTCTAATAATAACTTTTATGTGAAATTTTACAATCTCTAGCTCACGTGAACTGCGCGCCGCGTATTCGGTTTGAAACACAGTTCTTAACTCGATCTGAATACGGAATACATAGTATCACAATTTTTTTTTTTTTTAATTAAACAATTTAATAACACTGATGGTCATAAAGTTTCTTAAAACACTAAGAATTTATTACGAAAAATAACACGTCAGCCAAGATATGAACCAGGATCGCCCTATATTCCGAACAACTTACCGAGACATGTGGTTATTGCAATAACTAATATATATTAAAAGAACGTTTTTTTTTTCAAGGCGACGTATTATCAATAATAATAAGTGAGATTGGGGGACCAATAAAAATGTCGAACACAAAGATGAGAGAACCAATATTGGTCTACAGCTCATCTTAGTGCCTAATAATAATTTTTATGTGAATTCACGTAAAGTAGAGATTGTAAAAATTCGTACAAAGATTATTATTAGTCACCAAGATTCACTTTAAACTGATATTAACTTCTGTCATCTTTACGTTTGATATTTTTATCGGTCCCAGTCTCATTTATTATTATTTTATGATTAATAATACGTCGTCTGGGAAACAAAAAGACGATTATTATCAGTCCTAATTTCACTTATTATTGTTTTTTTCTTATAAAACCGTTAGAAAACGCAATTGTTATATTAATTGCAATGCATTGTAATACTTTCTAACACCAGAGAATCTTTTTGCATCTTAGTGTCGATAACATCGATTAGTTCTACGAATTTCAATGCAGCCGATATCATCAACGCGATTGTGTGTTTGGGACGGTGTTTCAATTCGGTGCAGTGTAACCAGCAAAAATCGATGCATCGTTGCATTGGAAAGTCATGCCTACCGATGGTTCATCACAAAGCACGCACAAAGGCGACCGATCCTCCATAAAAGCCTGATCATCCGCTTACGACCGTACCGGCGTGAAAAACTATGCGTCAAAAATATATTTTCACGAGAGCGACACGACGGTAATGTCCGCGACAGAAAATTGAGTGAAGCAGCACTTCAGTAAATAAATTGATATCATATTTGCATTGTCTACAAAGAGGATCATCGATGCGAAATCATTTTTAATTGATTTACTAGCTGAACCCGAGCGAAATTAATCTTGTAAAACATATATGAGTACTCATTTAGCCCCGAAAAATTGATGGCGCCTCTTTACTGAATGCATTTGATAAATTACAAAGATAAAATATAATAAGTTATACGGAAATGGAAATTACAATTTAAATATTATTAACGGAATATAATTTAAACATTATTACCAAAAATAATATAAAATCGTGTAAAAGACGCTTTGCAATTTTAAATGTGCAATTAACAAGGTGTAGATATAATATATCCATTTGTTTCCTCCGCGATATTCGACATGCACTTGAGAGTTAAATATTTCAAACGTTTATCGTTTTTACCAACAGCTGAGGATTAAACGTCACAGTTATGGCACGAGAGACTGCTTATTTGGCAACAAAATCACGAAGCGCAAACAATTTCGTTAACGAGTTCCAACTATTAAGCCCTATCCGAACTCAATTCTTGGTACAGATGCTCTCACGTGCGCGGAACTAGCTGGTGTATGGTGCATAACCGGCATTAGCCTGCGTGTCACGTGCGATCACCTCCGCCCGTGCGTGTGCACACCTTCCATCCCCCGCATGCACGAATGGAAATGCGCTTCCCTTCTTTGAGTCGCGCAACACCTTGCGCGGCGTGCCGCGACAATAACGCTGCATTCGCGGCACGTTGATATTTCAACATCGTGTATAACTTCACTTTCATTAGAAATGTGCAAGAAGAAGTTAAAGAGAACAAGGTTTACCTCCGTCCAAAAGCAGCTTTGCCAAAATAAAGCGAATCAACGTAACTATCTCATGCAATTAAATAAAAGTTTGTATTTAGTGATATGAAAAGAATTAATATACCGATTTATTATTATGAACTTTATAACAATCGATGTATTAATTCCTTATAGTAAAAATACAGTAAAATTCGCAAAGATTCTGGTGATCTTCAGAGATGAAAGAAAATAAGATACACGGAAAAAACAATTTTGCTGAAATACAGAAAATAATTATGTTGAATCATTTAGAAAATCACATCAGATGCCAGAATATCAAAACTGTTTGCAGCAACATTATCATGCTGGGGCGTCCTACATAATTATTTTGATGGCCCAATATAAAATTATTTTTTGATATATATATTTAGCTAAATTTTTCGATGCTGCGATAAAATTGTTCTTTTCATATACTAATTGTTACAAATTTTAATCAATGGAGCTACAGTAAGTTGCAGCAATTCTAGTTACCTCTTTAATTATAGACGATGTACTCAATGAATATACACACTTTTAAATATATTAAAATCAAAGTTCTTGTAATAATTTTGTATTAGCCCCACCCGAAAAGGACAAACTTACTGAAACACAAATGAAAATAATTATGTTAAACCATTAAAAAATTTATATTGAACATTTAAGTTAGTTGCTAGACTATCAAAATTTTTTGCAGCAGAATCATAATGTTTAAACGATTTATATAAGTGCCGATCTTTATCTAGTTAACTTTTTATATACTACGGTAAAATTGTTCTTTCCCGCATTAGTCGCAATCATAACGTTGGATCATCGCGACTTATTTTTAATTTAAAAAAATCACAATTTTTATTTATATAACAATTTTTAAGTATTAAAATGAACGAAAAAAAAAACGGAATAATAATGCATCTTTTAATATTGCCACAACGTACGTAACACAACAGAATTTAAGATGTTAAAGTCATATTGATTATTTCATAATTGTAAAGGCAAAAGATTAGATGGCAAACTAAGCGAGGCTAAAATTATAGATGAGCCAGCTTCGCGTTCGATCGAACAGGAAGGACGCGACATGGAAATGAGAAAAGGGCGCGTGCACGACTCCCCCGCACAACCCTTAAGCACGTGCGCACGTACACAAGCACGTACACACACACACACACACACACACACACACACACATATACACACGCACGCACACAGCTGCGTACGCCTCTACAGCTTGTTGCGGATTATGTAGACTCTCGTTGCAACATGTGTTCGTTATATCGCTCCGGCGGAGTTACCAACTCTTGACTAAGGCTTCCCTCGTCTCGACGCCCGCGCGCATGGCGCGGCGCGTTTACGTACACGCGTAACAGCCCTGCGGCCGTGTGCGCACTTGTACAATGTAAATATTTTACGTAGCTACGCCGTGAATTAAGCGGCTTAAGTAGATTAAGGCTGGGCGAGGCGCGGCGAATATCCGCCACTGCGGTTGCAATCTTAACTCGGGCGAGTGTCGAGTTGCTCGAATGTCATTACGCGCACTCGGATCGAAGGATTATCGAAACGGTCTCAATACATGCCATTTGCATCTGCGCGATTTTCCATTACTTCGTCTTTCTTCATGTCTCAAAATTCACAAAATCAGGCAGTCGGATTTACCTTTTGTCGATTCTACATTCAAATTTGTGAAGCGTTCACAATATTTCTTCATCTCCTATATTCTAAGAGTAGTGGTAAAATAACACTATCTACACATTTTATAAATCCAATATCTTTACCACTTAAATTATAGGTGAAACTAATTGTAAAAGGAATTATGATGAAAAGAACTTTGATCATTACACCACTCTTTATACGTAATTTAATTTTTATTTCACAAATTACAAAGTGTGTTGAATGCTTCGAGTGACTCTAATATTAATTAAAAGATTCAACTTTTGTAATTTGTTCTGTAATTTATAGTATAATCTAAATGTTAAATGTATCGCAATCAAAGCTAAGTGATCACAGACAATTTGAATTCAATCAAATAATTGGGCGATTCGAGCGTGTTTTCGTCGAATCGTATTGAAATCGTTGGATAAAATCCCGTAGAGGTACCCGAATCGTCTCTCACATACACGCGATCAATCGATTTCTCGTCTCGTTAATCTCACAGAACGTCGCTTTCATCGAATCGTCGAGGGAAGGTATCTCGTAACGAACCAGGCGGCTTTCGTTTGTTTGCCCTGAAAACGTTAATGGCGAGATCTGCTTCTCCGTGTCCCAGAAACTGAGCGCCCGAAGGATTGACGGTCGCCAAAGTAAACTCGATGCCCGTGAGTTTATCCCAGACCATGCCGGTGGATCCCGAAGGACACGGCGCGCGCGATGGAGAGGACGCAAGTTTCCGGAGCACGTCGTTGCGCCCGAAAAGTTTCCGCTCTTACCGCCGAGAGTTCCCTTTTTTCCCTTTTAACCGTGCATCTGCCTGACCACAATAGTAAATACTTTGTCTTCCAATACACGATGACTGAAGCACCATCCTAAGCATGGGCTTCTTAATCTTTTAATTCTCTTTACTGATCTATTCCCGATTGCAATCCTCTATAATTCTAATTGCATTTAACAGCAAACCTTAGAACAACTCATGGCTTGCTGTAGACAATCTATAATTCAGCAAAAAAATAAAATTTTATTTAAGATCGAAAGTTTTTTTCAAGATCAAAAGTAATGACGTGCAGTTTAAAGAACGATAAAATGTACATATAAAATCACATTAAAAATGTTACTAAACATTAAGATTCTACTATGACCGTTCGGTGGCCTTCTCAATTTTAATTCTGTTATACATGTATCACGGTTTTATATTAATCATTGAATTCTATTTCAATATATTTTTAGTTTCCGTGTATTTCGATACTCGTGTAAAATTTACTAGATGTTTTATGCATATGTGTATTTTTCAAATGTTATATTGACGATGCAACAATTATGCAAATGTATAAATTTTGTTTCATGGCGTATAAAATTGCAAATAAAATTCTATTCTAAATCTTGAAAATTATAGATTTAAAATATTCGAATATGTACCACGAGAAAAGCTTTTGTCTTTCGAAAAAGAGAAGCATGTTCTAATAGGAGAGAAATGTTCTTCTTACATATACCTTTATACACTTTTAATGTATAGTTTATTAATTATAAAGTTAGTATTATAACTTTATTAATTTAATAGGTGCTGCATGTTACTTTCGTAATATTATCCTATGAAAATGTTCTATAACATAAAATACGACCACAAGAAAAGCTTTTGTAATCTTACAATTTATCGCTACTTTCTCTGGTCCGTTATATAATTCATCTCATACGTAATCTCAAAAATGTTACATTCGTTCGCATAAATTTTTCGTATTTTAATGGCTGAAAAATAAAACATTATAATGCTAAAGATTTTATATTCTTTTAACATCTCTATAATTTTTTTTTTTTTTTATTCATGACTGAATATGTGTTATTCGCATTAAATTTTAGATTCTGTCCGTTTCCTATGCGCGAATTCAAAGGATCCGGTGTTTCGCGCGCAATTATAAAATATATAAAAAAGACGCGTGCTTAAAAAGCATTGCCTTTGGAGCAGCAATCAATTTCGAGAATGTGCATTTGGGAGTGCTCTCGTGAAAATTTTCGGCCGAGCAGTTTTCAACCGTTTTCCCCATTTTCATCCAGGTCGTAACTCCCTAGAGCGCGTCGGCCGCGTGGTACGCGAGCGCGGTAATACTCGCGCGCATGGATGTATTCTCGTTAATAGAAATAATACTCGAGCGCTGAAAGTAAACAGGTGTACGGTAGCGCCCGGTTAATACGCCCAGTAGACATAATATACGACAGAAGTACGTGGGATAAACGACGACCAACAGGGCGAGGAGAGGTCGGGCGTTCGCCGCCAAGCGTGTATAATTTAATGTTCAGAAGCCCGCGATTATATAGGACGTTTCAATTTATCTTTTCTCAATAAGGGTTTCACGGGACGTCGATGGGCTTTGGAGTTATGAATAATTAAAGTTTTGAATGTGTATATTCAAAATTTTTTTAAATATTTATAAAAAGATATAAAAATTCCAAATAAAACACTAATTTGTAATAAATAACAGTATTGGGTACTCAGAAAAATAAATTGTAATTATTAAATGTATAAAGGTAATGTCAATATACAACTGACACTGATTATTAGTGTATAGTATATGTATAACTTTATTATCAATAATTTATAATTGTTAACAAGTAGTAAAAATAGTCCAAATTATATGACCAAAACGTTGTTAATTTTATTTTATTGAATAATAATAAAATATTATATATACACTAAGTAAAAAAAAATTGATTAAACACTAAAATATTTAGTTCGATACGATCAATTAGACATTTGGTTGATTCAACAGTTATTTAGTTGCACAAAAAAGTTTATTCATGTCAACCATTCAAATTTTTGAATCAAGACTTAATTTAACTCAATATTTAGTTGCACGTATCGAATTAAACATTTTAGTTTTTCAACAAATTTTATTTCTCAGTGTACAAATAATCAATAAGTGTCAGCTCTATATTAGCATTACCTGCAATTAAGAATAATTTATAATTGTAGAAATATTCAAGTGTAAACATTTAATAAGACGTGTAAAAAAGCGTTGTAAAAAAGCAGTAGCAAGACCAGACAATTTGTTATTAAGAAGAAGTGGGATCTATCAAAACGCTCATTGCGAGTAAGTGGAAGAAAAAAGCAAATCTGAAACAATCTGTACACGCCGCGACTTTATCTCCTAGGCCGAAGCTGATAAAACGTGCGTGTCAAGCCGTGCAGTCGTCAGCGCGGTGACTTATATTTTACGCTAACCGTGTCGTTAAACATCCTCGATGGGCCTCGCCATCGTTCGCAGATCCTATCAAGAATGTTACGATCCAATATCTTTCTTGTTGCTCCACATTTACATCGTATACGGACAAAACTTGTTTAATATGCAAACGTGATTCATTCCTGGAAAACTAGAAGTATTAACGATATTTATTAACTTTTTTACGTCTTCAATCGTTGAGACTCCAAAGGACAAAATAATCAAAATATTTTAAATATAATATTTGTCGGTCCCTGCAATGTTAAAAGTCCCTAAGTTCAAACTTGGTTATATGTCGTGCCAAGATAATCATATTTTAAGATAAGATGTATTTTGGTTTATTTTGTGCCGTAGATTTCAGCATTACGTTTATATGGAATTTTTACGTAAATAATGTGTGACGTTTACGAATTTTTTTCATGTAGACAATACAAATGTGTAAAATATGTAAACTATTGTGAATCAGATAATACAGAGCACAATAAAAAAAAAAAAATAGTTTGAAAACTGTTAATATATCTGATTTTAATAACAAAAATGTATACTATTAAAAATTAACAATTTAAAGATGTCAAATTTTCATTTTATTACATATCACTTCTATGATTCATAAGTTATACTCTACGTAGATAACATTTTATACATAGTTTACGTAGCCTACATAGTTTACATTGTTTACACGTATTGTAGACTATATTTTACGTGTAAACGCGCACAACCCTGTTTTAATTATCATTTCATTCGCTTCTAAATACTTCGGCTGACAGCTCGAGTAAAATCGATGCATTCAGCCGTCGAAGAAATTTGAACTGTATGATTAAAAGGGAGAACAACGCAGGCAAATAATCGCGCCTCTCGTGAGATCGTACCGATGTCTTGATTAGCGTCTCGGAACGTCTCGCTCGTTTGTCGAAGCCCGCAAGGCCGAATGCAATTAATCGTCGTATAGAGTCCGTTGCGCCGCGTCGCATCGCGTCGCGTGTGCACGCTCGATAGGGAGAGAAGCGAGTTCGTTTCGTGAAACTGCCAATAATAATTAACGTCAGCACGAAGCCTCAGTCGCCCTCGCCTAACGACGAGTATACGCGCGCGTCTCTGTGCGTCACAGGAAGTACCTACGATGAGGTAGCACACACCGTATAATGAACTTTCGCGAACGGACTTTGGCTTCGCTGACCTGCCAATAATTATCGATCGGCGCACTGTGCGCGTATATTCGCGAGAAGGACATAGCGGTGCATTGAATTTACGAGGCTGCCGCATCTCCAAGGAAACATCTCTTTTAAAATAAAATACTAATCGTCTGCGTGTCAAAAGAAATTCTCTGACGGCGAATCGATGTAGGGTGTTCCATATAAGAACGGCAATATTTTCAGCAAGATATTTCACTTTTTAATAAAATAATTTTTGTTTGGCTGATTGTTAATTAATTAACAACGATAATTGATAGTCTTAAACTAATTACGTATCGTATTACCTTTTGATGATACTTTGGCAATAACAGAATGTTATTTATTAATTCAAAAATTAATAGATACTTGATAGATAATAACGTATACTCTCAATTTAATAATTTTGCATTTGCATATCATTTGCGATACGCAAATAAAATATTTGTATTAAACTTTCATGAATTAGTCAAAGTTAATTTACAAATGTATAATTATATGTGCCCAGCATAATTTATTAAAATTTCATTAACTTTTCAAAAAATATATAAACTTACTAGCATAACGAAAGCAATTTTAAATAAGAATTTACAAAAAGACAAAAGCCATCGAGACAAGATGAAGATAAAATAATAATCAATATCTTCCAGAATGTGATAAAAAATTTATAATCTTTTTATTCCTCTTCATTACACATAAACAAATATTTCAGAAGAATAAATGCTCTAAGAACATTTTAAGTGCCAGAAATAGAAATTAACGTTCAAATTCTGATATATAAAAATTTGTCTAATTAATTTTTAGCAGACCTTTCGGGAGCAACACTTTTTAACGGCCCTTCGAGTAATAAGTCATTTGTAATATTTGTAATAAAACAGATTTGTACGTTGTTAAACGTTTGTGTAGATCGTATTGAGACCAGAACCAACCGTGGCGAGCACAAACGCGTTCGTGTTTATGTCGAATATATCCAAGGCGGACTACGTATCCCATAGAGAGTTGTAACACTGAATTGCACGGGCATCTCTGTTCGTACGTACGCGCATGCAGAAACGTGGAAATGGGTGAAGAGTATTTTATTACGGCAGATAATGCTGAATGTGCTCCACTTCCCCGCGTGCGTGGCGGCGCGCGCTATTACGTGGATATCTACCGAATGCCCACCACGCGACCAACTATACACCGCTCGATATGGAATCGCAGAGAAATGCACTTGCTTTTCTATATATATGGTGTCTCAAAACTATTTTCCTATTCATTTACAATTAGTCATTTCTTGACCAATGTAATTCGTAATTTAACAAAAATGTTGAGCAATGTGATTCGAGATAAGAATTAGTTTATATGTTAAGAGGTTTAAGAAGCCCGATAAAATAATAAAATTTTATACTTTATTTAATGTCGCACATCTTTTGTTTATATTAATAATGTATCTAATCTGAAAAATGTAAAAAAAGTATTGAATATTTAAAAGTTAATAGATAAGAGTTTAATTTGTTCACTCGCTAGAGATCTTTTGTGAATAAAAGTATGTCTCTTACTAGAAAAAAAAAAAAAAATAATTGCAATTATTACAATTTAACTATAATTTATAATCAGGTGCCAACTATGTGTTTATAATTGTTTCGAATGACAATTATAGCTATTAGTTGTTATTATTGCATAAATAGTAAGTCAATGTTACAAAAGTTATATTCACTAGGATTATGATTGTATTTATTAGATACATAGAAATGTTTACTTCAGTTTTCATCAAGCAATAATAACTATAAAAATATAATTCTTACCTATAATTATTTTACCAATTATGTAATAGTAAACTCTTACCAAATAGCTTTATACATATTTTGATGTTAAAGTTCATATAGCTCGATAGGAATAAATACGAATCGAATGCATGCATTCCACAGTAAACGTTTCCTATTTCAACATTTAACTTGGTCATTACTTCTCGATCAACAGCAGCATGCGAAGCAAACACGTTTTGCATTTCAAATAGATTCGCAAGAATGTCTGTCCTTATCATTTCAAGCCATGCATGAAAAATGATTCTTATGGTAATCATTCATGCAATAATACTACAATAATACTCTTTACATTAATATTAAACGAAAGCCTTTTATAAAAATGTAACGATGTAGCAATAAAAAAAATAAATATATATAATAATATGTTTTTTTAAAATTAACTAATAAAAAAAAATATTTTAGTTCTACACTTTGCAAGCTTAAAAATGTCCCTCGTGTGCGTTTGTAAAAATTTTATATTTAATTTAATTGTAGCTTATACGTAAATAAATAAAAAATTAAATAGATTTATAAGCATTCGCAATACTTTTTTCTCTATTCTTCGATCTTTTAAACACCCATCTATTTATACTTATTTCTTCAATACATAATTTACAAGTTTTCTTGTACAAATGCACGATTTGTTTCATTTTTCTCTGCATACTTAAACGCTGATATAAAATACTTTGTTTCTGTAAATACATAAATTTAATTTAATTTATACGCAGTTGACATTAACGAAAAAAAGCGCGCGGAATGAAACTCGACATTGGGTTATCCGTTGTGAACTGTACATGTATAACGAGGCAGCGAGGCGGTATGATGGTTGTTTGTTACAAGCTCTCATATTAGCTGCACGGGTCAGAGAAGTGATCCGCATGCCTACGCGTGCTCTGTTGATGATTTCGAACGGGAGTTAAAAAATCAACGAGAAATCAGAGAAATAGAAAAAAATAAAAAAACCATTAAATTGGCATGCATCAACGTTTCGTTTCGCTTATTGTTTTATATAATTAATAAAAAAGTACAACAAAAAAAGTAGCAGTTAGTATACGTATTCGATATTTAATAACGATTACAAATACAATAACAAAAGAATATTTTGATCAAAACATTAATCAAAAATAAAGTATATTTAGTAAAATATTATGTCACTAATATACTGATTTTGTTTGAATAAAAGTTATTAATATTTTAACAAGTGAATATGCATGATGTTTCGAAATTCACGAATTAAAAGATATCGGAAAATTAAATAAAGTAGATATTTAAAGATTTTTATTTCAAGCAGTAACTTCAGAGATATAATGACTTTAGAGGTAAATCAAACATTTGTGACATTAAATTAAATTGAATTTTTTATAACATATTCAAAATCGAATTGAATCTAATCTAAAATCTTTCTATCTAATCAAATCAAATTAAATCTCTGATTTGAACACAAATAGAATTTGAATCAAATTTTCTCGGATTTACATTACAAACTAATTTAAACGTAATAAAGTATTTATAATAACATTTGCAGATTCTTTTTATACATGAAAAACTTAATCGCAAGTATTTTAGAAAATGCGATTTTATTTAGCATATTAATAAAACTTTATGATAAATTATATTAGACAAGTATGAGAATATTATATTGGTAAAAAAGTATTGATTAGGTAGCGTATACAAATTTTTTAGAATATTACTAAGGAAGTGTTTAATGTTTTTAATAAGAAAAATATATATAATATAACTTTTTCAAATTTTGTGTTTTTAATTCTATAAAATCATGATATCTATAAAATGTTAAAATTTAAAATAAAAATTCCAATTTTTTGAAGACGATTGTCTATTCAAATCTATTGTGTACACAAATTTTTGAGTAATCTATACAATTTCAAAACGATGGAAAAGTTTTGTAGAAATTCACATATTGTACAATAAGATACGAAGATTGGTATACGCTGACACAAGATTGTTCTCGCGAGAGATATAAATAAAACAATCAAAATAGAAAATCGATTCGAAATTGAATTACAGATGATTCAAAATTCTCAAACTATTCAAATTTGTACTTTTAAATACAAAAACAAATCGAATCAAATCCACTATAATTCAATTAGTGCTATGATTCTTGTGAGCAGTATTAGTGATTCACGCACAAGTTGCTATCTAAATTTATTTAATAATTTGTAATTTACAACTGGCCAGTTTTAAATCTTTATATCTCAAAAACTGCTATTTGAAGTAAAAATTTATGAATGTCTATTTTATTTAATTTTTCGAGCACTCTTCTGCTGTAGCATTATGATTCACGAATTTCAGAACACTCTAACGTAATATACAGTTAATATACAGTTTTAGTAAATAATTTTAAAAAAACTGTTTGAATTGTATTTATAATAAATTTAAGTATTATCAGTAATTTAATATTACACTAAATTATTACTAAATTATATTACTAAATCATTAATAAATTAGTACTAATTACGATATTAATAATTTTTTTTTTTTTTTTCGAATATCGTGTGCGACGCCAAAATAAAACTATTTACTTTGTAGTTGTGTGCTCTAAAAATTTACATTTCATGAAATGTAAAAAGTCATTGCTAAATAAAGTCTGAGAAAAAAAAGAGACTCGTAGAATTGGATTTTCCTGAGTATGTCCTTTTTTTTCAACTTTTGGATTCGAAGATCAAATGGAAATGTTATTGTAGCTTCCGGTGGTTTTGAACATTCTCCCGAACCCGTGCTGCATTCGGAGCAGAAGCAATGGTCTGTGGCAAATGCGAAACTCGTGGTTGCACGTACATCGGTGATTAGGTTAACGCGAACGCGACTCTTTTTTTTGCGTTACGTACGCAGAATTGTTTGGAAAAGCTGCCATCACACTCTCGTAGCTATCAAGTTTTTTTTCCAAAGTGTTTTGCGAACTCTGATATCTGCAATTCTCTTAAAATGTTCATGGTCATTAACCAATAATTGATATTACAAGTAGTTTCATACACTATAGCATCACGACGATAGAACACAAATTTAAATTTCAATATTACTTTTAAAACAATATGTTAATTATATTTTGTTAGCTATTAAACTTTTTTTAAAAACAATTCACGATAGTAATTATTTTCCGCAATCAGTATGAAAGAGATGAATATGGATATGATGCTTTCCATTTAACAACATACATAAATCAACATTACATGTATATATATTATTAATTTACAATAAATTTAATCAGAATTTGTTACCATTTATTACACGGTGCGATAAGACAAGTGTTCTTTGCACACCTATGCATATTTATGCATGCCTATGCAACGCAAAGCAGAGTACCTGTTTACGCAGAAAGTATGTGCAATCGTACGGAATTTGTATAATATAAATATAAATAAAGTCGACAGACATGATGAAAGAACTGTGCTCAATATAGTTGATTAATGATCCAAGTAGAATGTCAAATTGCATTTATAACGGGGCGAAAATCAATAAAAAGTTTATGGTCAATTATGTATAAAAAAAATTGGCCAGTATAACTATTTATAGCCAACGCGACATTAAAAATACAAGCGTATGGTGAATGCGGTCATATGCAATTCAGTTTTATTCTCCGCTCTTTCTATTATCCGCTATTCGTAAAAACGAATAACTTGAATATTTTTGTGATAAGCCTCAAATACGCGTGACGGTTATCCACTTTCGTATAATTTTGTCCCACTTTGCGCGACCTACAGAAGTTCATTGTTGCAACTTTAATCACGAACCGTAGTAGAAATTTCGCCTCGCCGCTACATCTCATAATGAATTTCTGTGAAACATTCTGTCGCGAAAGAGAAAGCGCAGTGCAGAACTCGCGACCACACGGCGAAGCTGCTCAAGCCTCGGCTCGAGCAACGTTAGCATTTTCGCGTAAGAAGTGCTTGCGCGCGTAATCAAACACCAACACAGGAAATACGTAGTATATTCGCAGCAAACTGTCGATAACTGCAACATTTGATATAAAAAACGATTTTATAACCGCTCATATTTCGATTAACTTTGTACAAATCTACCGGAAAGATGCATATATAACGTTACAGAAAATAGATTGGATTTCAAAATGGTTCATATCTTGTTCAATTCGTTTTCTGTCAATCGCCTATCAATAGTACGATATGAATCGCATTTTTTTTGTTATTATATGCAAAATCCAAATTAAAAAAAAAATAATAGAGGTATTACAAGTTTATACAAAAAAAAAAACAGATAGAGATGTTATCTTGTAACGTTGCCGTGTTTAAATTTTGAAAAAGGCCAGTCTCATTAAAAAAATGTGAAAAACATTGAATGGATTTTCATGGTGGATTTGTTGGCAGGAAATTCTCTGTTAAACCGGCAACAGCGCTACCGCGAATTGTGTTTTCGCGAATGAGAATTAAAGTTGAGGGTGGCGGAGCGAAATTAGTAACTACGGCTTCGCCTTCCGACACGAAACGACGTAATGAGCGCTTTCGCGTGGGAAACAAAGGGCGAGAGAGTAACGGGGCTTCGGTTTCGAGGAGGGAAAAAGCAGACCGCGCGAACGGAACGGGCAAGAGAAAATAAGCGGGGGAAAAACTCCAAAAAAAAAGAGCCCTCTCACCGCGCTCCGCAATCTCTTCCCGAACGCTTCTTCGTCGCGGCGACGTAAGCACTTTCGCGTGGGAAGAGAAGTGGTTTGCTCGCGTACGTAGCCAGACATCGGCAGCGGCATCCGCGCGTTCACGGATACACCGCAAGCCGCGCGCCGCCGCGTCGTTGCTTGTCGCAGCAGTAGGCACCGTTGCATTTTTCAGCACGCCTCAGCACTTTTCACACTTTGCTCTGATCTTCGCCAAAATCTTTGCTGCACGGGGGGCGCACGAGTGTTTTTGTGTGTCGCGTCCATTATTACGGATATTCGCGATATGTTGAATAGTTAACTGCCCAGCCGACACAATTAGTAACTGTTACCTATGTAATTTGGAAATAATACTTTATATGACAAAAATTTTGTAATATTTGTATCACAATTACTTGTATCTATGGCTTTCTTTTATATAATGTAAATGCAGTGCAAATGCTATATGTTATTTATTTAATAAGTATGTGACGTTTTGATATATAGAATTTAAACAATAGAACTGTGTAAACGTTACTACGCAAAAAGTAATTAGTTATAATAAAATGATATAAATGTACCATTATTATTATTTTTAAAGAAAGGCGAAATTATAATATAACTACAACGTTGTTGTAATTTTCACGTTATATAAAATGTGATACTGAAACTTATAGCTATTATATAGTAAACACATAATTGTGTCAATTGGGAGATTTATAAGTTCAAAAAGATTGTACAAATGTATTACTGACTTATATACTGTTGTGAAAGTATGAAACCAATTATAATACATTTTTAGATTTAAATATTAATTTGATTAAACAAAAAAAATGAACAGGTATAAGTGTTAATATGCATTTTAACATCACATAGCATATGTCCAGAGTTGGAAAGTAACACGTTACTTGTAATACCGTTACTGTTACTTTTTCAGTAACAAACTGACATCGGTTACTTTTCTCTTTTCGTAATTGTAATGATAACATATAACGAATTTGGTTAAACTGCACTAGTGCACACTAGTGCATATTAAAGCCTGTACATTAATCTAATCTCATTAAAAAATCAAATATAAGTACGTTGAATGGTAAAATATATATTTTATTAAAAAATAGCATAATAAAATATCAATTGAAAATTTTACAATCTAATCTGTTTATATATTTATATTAAATATCTATCCTTCGTCGATTAGTGTAAGACGGTTTTAATGTGCACCAGTGCGCACTAGTGCGTCCAATCGAATTCGCTAATAGTTACATTTTTTCAATAATGGTATTAAAAATATATAGTTTCTAAATCGTAATTATAGTATATTATTTACTGAAAAACAGTGAATAGTCTGAATACACTTCAATACTTATAACTACATCAATCAATGATATATGCACTGTCTTTCAATGACAGCATATTAATTCTAGTGACTGAGAGTATCTCCTGACCTCTTTTTAACCGGAATCACTGAAAGACAGTGAGTCACTGATGAACACAGTTATAAATATAACATTGCAAATCAGTCAGTAAGGTTTCACTAATTCACATTTAGAATATATAAAACAGTTTCCCTCATCGTCCATTTCTACATCTTAAATCTATTTGTGACATAATTTGTATAATTATGCACATGCATGTTCAATCTTTAGTCTCCCGACTATTCCCAAATATTCATAATCTGTTATATTTAAGACTATCCCAAATATAGTTTTAAGATGTCACGTGAGTCTAAACCAATCAATTGCTAAATATAATACATTTTAGGAACAATTTTAAATTTACATCATCATATTAAAATTTTTGAACAGCCAAGTAAAAGTGTAAAAATATAAATTGTGCTGTATTTATAAATTTAATAAAATTAAAATTTCTTCGTTTGCATTTTGAATATTTTAGATCTTTCTCTTTAAATTCTTTACGGTGTTGAGAATTTAAGATGTGAATTAATACGTATATTGATTTCATTGATATTTTAATAAAATACATTAGAAAAATTAAATTTTTAATTTAATTTGATTTTTTTAATGTTAAGAAATATTGGAAGAAGAGAGTAATAAACCGAACACTTACATACATAAGAGACATTATGTCACAAAGACGTTCAAAATGTGAAAAGTAACAATAAAAATAAATTGTTAAATTCGTTACCGTTGCTACAAAAAAAAAAAAAACTAGTCTTATTAAATAACGATAATGATAATAAATTACTTATAAAAAATGACATTCTTATTCTTGCTTATATATGATACACATTGCAAAAATTTAAAAATAAATTCCAATTATTTTCAATTGAGAGAAATTGAATCATATGGCAACGCCAGCTTAAACTAAAAAAAAAAAAAACGTTTTAAATGATTAATTGGAATAAATTTTTAATTCTTTTGCTAAATACAAATACAGCTTCTTTCATTCGCCGCACCCATTTTGATACTTTTATACACCTTTATACCTTTTACATTTTGAAAACACTATTTGAGATAAAAATTTAATAATTTGCAAGCAGCATAAATATTTTCCAAATACTGTTGCCTAAATATCAGTGAAATACGTAAAATATTCTATAGCCGGTCCATAAATTATTTTTAGAAGCGCATGGGCATACAAACCGAGGAAGTATCGTTGTGCACTGCACACCCCGACTTCAAAGATTCCTGTTGAAAAGGTAGGGCAAGAGAGATTCCTCGCTTTACGTACGATAAAAACACTTATGAGCTTGAATTCCGCCCACGGCGTTGTTTACGAGAATACGCAGCTGCATTATGTTATATTCTGGCGGAGCTATTGTTGGCGCCATGCTGTGTGCTCATAATAATTATCGAACGCGACCTACGTTAAGCAGTTTTTGCAATACCACGTGCGGATACGATAAACGAAGTCACGTGCGATAAATGGCAAATTTTAATTCAACAGGAAAATTGCAACTAATAATAACCCTTGTCGAACGCGGAGTTTCAGCATTTACCACGTGTGTATGCAAATTATGCAGTACCTATCACAAAAATATTTTAGGAATTCACATTTTAGGTACGCACAAAATATATGCTTTATATTTCTTTAATTAATATTAAAATGAATGTATTGGCGCATTTATATATTTACGTTAGATGCATTTTAATATTTAGACACGTGTGCGATAATGACTGGCCACAGCACGTGATGCAATAAAGATGATAAAGAACGAGAATCAAACTTGATCTTTTATTCAGACGAGCGTTTCGCAGACGTATCCCATTACAGTGCTAGCGAACCATAGGTTTGACGTAATACGTTGAAAGTAATACATGTATATTTCTGTATTACGACTGTATGATATGTAGCTTGGTAAACTACACAGGGAACAATCAAAACGTTTGCATAGATAATCGGTCGGAGACATTTCTGTCTCGCTGGGAAGCTCCGCCATCGCGATCGTTACAGTAAGAAGTAAAAATAATAAACCGTTCCGAAAGATCAAACAAAATGTATCCGCTTTAATGTAACTACATCAACATAATGTTTAAAATACGGTGAAGATACATTTTCATTTTCTTCTTTCTTTTTATTTTATCTATTGCATAGGAAATTCGGTTCTGCTAAAATATTTAAAAATTTAAGTGTAGGAAATCTGAAAATAATTTTATTAAATCATTAAAATAATTATGTCATTTAAAATTTTTCTCAGATCTGTACCCAACTAAATTTTTTTATATTTCAATAAAATTGTTCTTTCTGTTTTATCAAACTTGGAGGCCTATTCTGTAACACTTAACACAGAATTATTACATATAAAAAAAATAGCTTAGTACTATTAGTTAAATATCAGCCATATCAATTTTTTTGTTATTGTTAAAAATTGGCTATTAAAGACAAAATGCATTTGCTGCAAGATACAAGAGAAAAGTATCTAAAATGGTCGGACCCCTGCAAATTTTATCCTAATTTATAAAACCTACTATATATCTTTAGATCAATTAAATTCAATGATTGAATGATTCCAGTTCAGGGATTTTTAGCGCAATAGTGTTTTTTTGAATTATTTATTGGCAAGTATTGTTTAAATTCTAACATGTAGAGTGTTCTGCATCAAATGCAAAAAAAAATTAAGAAAACTCTGCCATTTGAGAATGACTTTTAGGCCATTTTTCAATAGAATTACCATGATTTTTTGCAAGGTTTTTCAATACATCATCAGATCTTGAAAATATTGATTTCCGAAGTAAATATTATGATACACCATTGCACTAAATCTCCGCTTGAGCTGGAATCACTCAAATTGATTATAATTGACATCAAGAGATAGGTTTTAATAAAAGACAAAATTTGCAGGTCAGAATTAGATCCTCCTCCTTTATTAGTCCAAATTAAAAGCGTATTTTAAGCACGAGTAGCATGAGTAGCTCAGAAAATACTAGCTGTTTCTCAATATCTTAGGCGTGTAAAATAAAGCATTTGATTCGCGATTGTACGTAATGCTGCTAACAAATGGACGCGGTTAAATGTACTGTATTTCTCGTAAGTAAAGAATTGCAAAAAATAAAATAAAAGGCGCAAAAATCTCACATATTGAGATTTTTCACTTTTGTCTTGAAATAAGAGAATTTCATTTTATGAAAGAATTCCTCGAAATCGAGTTCCAAAGTTACTCTCCAAGGTGAAAGTAAGTAAAATGTATCTCGACGGTGCAATTTCGATTATTTCTACTTAAAAATTAATTTAGGAAGCTAAGATTTCTCATAGGAAAGATTCAAAATGCATCAAAACATACAGTACATAATTTCAACTGAGGTTCTTATTTCCATTATAAATATTACTAGTTTTTATTCCTCAAGAAAAAAGCATTACAGATTCAGCTAAACTAATTCACTATTAATTGATTCTAACAGTGAATATTATTTTCTGTAGCATTTACATTTTAACAGCTGATAAAATGAACTTTGGACCACGTCATTATCCGTTTCTATTTTAAGGACACATTTTAGCTGCCACGGCTATATTTTTGCATCGTTAGTTAATTCATTCACTGCATGCATCGTTACTTTTTACCTGCCCGACGGCAATACCAATACTATCGTTACGAGTTACAAAATAAGCTTCCTCCTTACATTAATTAATTTAATTAATGTGTGTATGATTACTTGCTAAACAAAATAAGATAAAATTTATTAAAAAAAATAAAATAAAATCGTTAAATGATTCTTACAACCAGTCATTCAATTAGGCATTTCTATACATCAAAAATAATTTCCGTAACGTTCGATATACATGTTTGAAACAAAGGCTGATAGGAATCGTGTAAAAGCGCAAAACCAGCATGGCGAACGCGAGCGCTGAACGAGCGAATGCGTTGTAATCAACTAGCGACGTAGTAGATTGGCTGTCTCGCAAAAATTGCGGCTATCCGAAATTCCGAGATTAAACCAGAAACGGCTGAAAAACTGTCGAAATCGCGAAAATACAGAATACGTCGCCGGACGGTGCTGCGGATTATTTCCAATCAAAACGAATCGTTTTAAATCCCGAATAAACCAATCGCGTGTCCGCGCGTTCTATCCGATGTCCGAAAATGAAGACATCAATCGCGGTGTTTGCGTCCGGCAAAACTAATTAATTAATTCGTCGCCGTTGCTCTTCTTCTCTTATCACCCCGAATGAGATCTAAACTGAGTTTTTATCAGTTAAGCAATCTGCGTTAGTGAGGATTTAGTCTTCTTGGAAAACGTCATTAAATTTCAATTACGTGCGGCGTAGTGAGAAATAGGCTTACCATTGCGATTTAAAATTAAATTTGTTTCCTAAAAGATGATTAACTTAAATTATTCCACCCGTGTCCGAGAGAAGTTATTTTCTAGCTATTAAAATTATCAGTGTTTAATTATTGAATTAACATCAGAGATGAAAGCTGGAGATATTTATGTCCAAGATAAATCAAGTAGCACTTAAATTAATATTTGGTCACACAAATCTTCCCACAAACGCTCGTAAGTTATATTGTGGAACATAAAGACGTGAAAGCCATTTTCAGTCACAGCAGAGCTTGGAGTGCCTAATAATAAATTTTGTAAATTTTATAATCTCCAGTTCATACGAACTGCGCGTCGCATATTCATCAGTCTTGAAATACTAGTCCTAACTGGAGTCCTAAACTGGAATCGGAATACGTAATACACAAATTAATTCACATGAGCTGGAGATTGTAAAATTCATACAAAAATTATAATTGGGCACCGAAATCTGCTGTGACTGAAAATGGCTCCCTCATACATTTTTATGTTTAACAATTGTATCAAATTCGGTTTAACTTCACTTCCATGTAACTCGATCTAATGTCACTTAATATTTTATTTAAATATTGTAGAACATTTGATAACATCGAAAGCACACACGTTTCTAGTTTCTCATATTTTCTAATAGATTAATAAATGCCTAGTTCTTTCTGTCGCTTCTCTTCAGAAAAATATAAATAAATAAATAATTACTTAAATCGCCAAATATATTAAGTTTGTACGTTTACACAGAATCCTTTATGATTTTAAGACTCTTTAAGACCGTTTCTTCTATTTTGTCTTACTTCGTTCGAATTAATGTGTATCATGTGTATACGGATGCACAATGACACGCGCAATTGGCAAGCGTACAGAAATTAGTTTTTAAATAGCGCTCATGTTTTTTCAAGTGAAGAGAATACAAATAGAGCGCGTGCGGATGCTGCGTATACGTAAGCGTACAGTAGAAATCGTGATCTTTTCAAGGTGGGTTTTATTTGCATTTTGTAGCGATCAGCCCAATTGCGTCGTATATCCGTTTGATTTCCCATATGCGAGTGCTCTGTTCGCGAATCTTCGATTCGATCGCTTTATACTTTAAAATTGGATTCTTGCCAAAGGCGTTCCACAACGTTTTACGAGTCACATTACATTTGCGTGTAAATAACACTTCAACATCTAGAGCAAGATTGTGGAGCTACAAAACAAAAGGGAGCACGTGCTAAAGCATAACTATAAAATAACAAATTATAAAAACAGATTAAGTTACTGTATATATAATTTTATTTAATTTGCATTATTTTTCTCAATTAAAACTGTTATATTTATTATTATAACATTTATCTTTAAATCTTTTTCGTTTAGAAAATAGACGTGCGTGCCATACAAAATGGATAGATAAAAAATATCTTTATTTGGCAATTTCAGATTATTTTTAATTCAGAAATAACCTCTACAAATTATTTTGTAATTTCATAAATGTTTTGCACGTATGTGTATACAAAATATATAATAAAATTATTATTTAGTAAAATTCAATATGTATCAATAATCGATTTATTTCATTGCAAATTAAAAACAAATTTTAAAAAAATTATATTTATCAGATATTAATTTATTGAATTTCTTTCTAAAGATTAAGATATTAAGATTATTGTTTATTCAATCATGCTTGAAACGATTCGCAGATTAAAATAACTGTGACAGTTGTAAACTGCAAAACATGTTTGTAAAATTTCAGAATCGTTCGACTCGTATACAAAATAATGATCAATATGTTAAAAAAACAACAATCTCAAAAACAAATGTATATAAAACTGAAATAAATTCACTTATTCTTGTTTTATAGACTAATCATATATTGAATGAAAGTTATAAAAAAAATGCATAAGAATTTTATAGACACTCTATACGTATGCGTGTATATATACAAGATGATTCCTAAGTGTAAAAAATTTAAGAGGACATTCCTTAGCTTATTTTACGAAAAGAAGATCCAATAAACATATCTTTTTTCACAGTGCTTTGTTTCCAAAAAATAGTGTCAAAGTTGAGAAAAGAAATATAAAAATTTCAAAAAACGCCTAAAGATATTTTATTTAAATGAAAGTGCTTATATGTGATATTCAAAAGCATTTTTCAATGAAACATTTATAGACTCACCAAGGGCTTTCGTATGAATAATAATTAAATTAAAATAAAAAAATAAAAAAAACTGTTTTCTTTTCAAATTTAACAATTCTTTTGAAATCTTGAACTGAAAATCTTAATCACTAGTAAGTATACGAAAGATTAAAATATCTAAGCGGTTTTGTAAATTTTCAAAATTTTCATATTTCTTTTTTCAACTTTGACATCTTGTAAAAACGAGACGTTCTGCTAATTTCTGCTTCTTATATAGTATAAATAAACGTGGCTTGTCTTGAAGTGTCCAATTGAAATATATATGTGACTTTTAAATTAGCATTTGACCTATCCTTGCAACGTTGATCTAATAATGTCGTTTGTCGTAATAAAATACATCCATACTTACTCATATAACATTGATCTAATAATATCACAGAAATGCTGCAATAATAAAGACTTCGAGTCTTGCCATATTGTTATTATTATGTCTTGTTATAGTATACATAGCAGACAAATTTAAGCCACAATAAATAGAAAAATGTGTTTTAATATGAGGTATATCCACATTGTATAACAATAAGATGTATATTCGCATATACACACATGTAATATACATCATCAATCACCAGCAATGTATCGAGAGAATTTGAGATGAAAATATATTCTATCGCCGTGAAAATTTGAAAGCGTCTACATAAAAGCGATGAATACGGATCACTTTTCACGACCCTGTAACCAGGCCGTGGTCTAAACTTTGCGAACGTTAACAAGACGACGGCGGTGATGGGATAGTTTCGCGACTTTATGTTACGTAAACTTATTCTGGGTTTTCTTTCGGGGAGGTCGGTAAATTCGAGCGCCTAATTATAGAGGTGCCAGAGAGAACGCCTTTAACGCCTCCACCACCCGCTTGCTTCTTCCCACGAGAAACTCCGGTGGTGCGAAGGGCGGGACTGAAGGAGGCACTTGGCTCACCACGAACTAAGAAGTTTCAATTTCCGAACATAGTCGCGATACGATGGTGTTATTAATGCAATTAAGCAGGATTTCCTTCACACGATACGGTCTTGTTGACTACACCGACAGAAAGTAATCGAGCAATGCCATGTCTTAATCTAACGTTAGTATATTATATATATTAAAACTTGAAGGAAATTCTAACGTGTATAGAGTCATTTTTGACGTCTTGTTGCACTTTAATCAATTTTGATCAATTCCAATTGTATTGCAGTTACACAAGAAAAGTTGTGTTTTATTTGTATTTTAAGCAAAAAATTATAAAAACTTGAAATTAAAGTATTAAAAATAATACAAAGAAATTTGATTTATTTACTCTTTTTTTTAAAATCAATATTTCAACTTTTAATAAATTTTTCAAAATATTTATTGTATCTGTCTTTCCATAAATTATGATATTTTCATTTTTTTTTATTAAATATATAAAAGTAAACAGAGTAAAGATAATAAAAAAAGTATGTGTATTCAAAATAAAACTTTATAAAACGCTAAATTATCGTCAAATAATGTTTAGATAATACAGTTGTATTGTACCGTTTGGCGTAATCACATGTACAATAATGCTTTGTTTTATTTTTATATATATCAATAATCCCAGCATAAAAGCGACTCTGTCGTTTTCCATTTGCAAATCTGCATTTATCTATCATTCCACGCCTGCATTTTGCTCATTGCAATTTCGGTATTGCTACCATCATATCTGTCATATTGTTAACATTAATCAATACAGAAACTGAAGCACCGTTTTTTTTCTTGAGCACGTCGAATATCAATGTAAATTACATTACCAATCGACATAAATTATACACAAGTACAAATGATCGTTGACAAACTTTTTTAATAAAAAATATGAAATATACATATTTATTTAATATACTACACATATGCAATATACATGCATATCGCACATTTTTAATTGTTTACAAATTGTTTGCAGATTATAACATATTAAATTTTAAATAAAAATATTTTACTAACAGCTGTGTGTTCTGTTATATAAAAAATTTTTGAAGCTTTTATTTTGTGAATTAATCAGTCTAATTTATCAAAAAATATTTTATATTTTTTGTTATATTATATATATTATGATATATATGTTTCATTATACCATCTCTCTTTTATGATACCGAACTGCAAACAAAATAAATACAAATATATTTGCAGATATGATAATATACAATATTCAATATGTGACTTTCAAACTGCACTTACATTTTATTATTATTATTATATAATTTAGTGTTAGTTCTTATTTCGTAATAACATTATTCCAACCAAAGATATTTTGATTTTAATAATTTTGTAATTACAATGCAAACAGACAGAAACAGCGGAAAATTACAAAAAAATGCAATGATAAAAAATAATAATTGCTTCACAGAATTAATCTTACGATGAAGAATTGATTAATGTTTTTACTTGTATGAATATGCTATAGGCATAATATTAGTTTTTTATTATCCAATTTTTCCATTGATATAAAATTATCATAGCATTGAGCTAATTATAGCATTGCTTCGTATGCTAATCTTTCAATCTTAACGTCTGCTTTTAATATACATACATTGAAAAAAAGTTTACTAAAAAAAATTTTTTTTAACTTCAGTAAACCATGTGTTTGTATAGCATATAAAATTCTTATTTTACTAATTACAATTACGCATTATTTTACAATTTTTGAAAATGCATCGGCGGGATTCAAACCTAAGATCTTTGGAACAATAACCTAATATGCTAACACTGAGCTAATCGTACGCTTGTGATACTGTTAATAAAAAATTATATTTGAAGTAAAAATGATTTCAACAAAAAAAAAATTTGCGTTTTGAGTATCGTACAAACACTCTCGCTAGCCCTTTGATTGTTTAGCCATAGATATTTTTAATATAACTTATATAAATAATTAAAACCAGTTCATGCCCATGGCCATATCAGTAAAGATAATCAAAAAATAACAATTGGAAATAGTACCGGAGCATGAAAAAACATTATTAACGTAAAAAGCACGTTGCAAAAATCAATTTTGCAACTAATTGTTATAAACAAAAGATTGACTGTAGAGGAAAACTGATTGTGTCAATCAATTCTATGGAAAAAATTACAATTAAAAAAATATATACAGACTCTTAAATCATTTATATTTTATACAAAAAAGGTATTTTGATAGAAAAAAAAGAACTTGTAGATTAAAAAATGCCCTTTAAAAGTAAAAAAAATATATTTCCTGAAAATAAAAAATTGTTTTGTTTTTTATCGAATATATTACCTTTATTCAAGTTTACGTTCTCTCAAAATTAACAAATTGTTTTTAAAAAATATTTATTTCTTTTAAATAAACTATATATTAATTTTATAACTTTGAAAAATTAAATTTAAACAAATATTTACTGAAACAATATTTTTAAAATTAAAAAATTTAAATTTAATATTTTAAACATTTATTTACTAGATTTCAACAAAATTTTATCGTAATTTAGTAAATCTGATTTAGATTTAAATCAATTTTTCAACAAAAAATCGTTTTTTTATTTCAATGAAACAGTTTACTATAATTAAGAAAAAAGTTTTATACTTAGAAATTGTTTTCTTTAATTAAGTAAATTTAAATTTAATAAATAAATTTACTAAAACCAAGAAAATTTTTTTTCAGTGTATGTCCTTGTATTTACAGCAATTAGATCAATGTTGTATTTGATTTGCAACTAACGGTCGTTTTTTTTTTCATTCAAAAATAAAAACTCGGATTTTCGGAAAGATTTTGTGAAAAGTGGCCAGGACGTTGACATGTTGGGGACAAGGACGACACCACTTGTTTTGGCGCCGTTTCGCTAATACCGCCGAGCCCGTACTCACCTCTTCGAGTTCGTGCTCCGTTTACAAAGTGGGAAAATAGTAGCTTTGACGGGGCTCTTTCGAGCCGAACTCGTCCTATGCCGACCTCTTCTCAATTCGCACCGCAAACGCGAGAACTTCCGCGAACGACAATTCGGTCTTCTACTTCGCCGTGTCGTTTCTCACTATCGAAAGAAGGTGCGAGCAGAGCGAGCTATGCGCAGACAATACCGACGAGCGTGGTGACTACCGCGACTTTGGCACAAGTATCACGTGCCGCGATGGAGCAACGTGCCCGGTCGAGACGCAAGGTCGGTCGACCTACAATGCAATGGGAAAGTCTTTTTCGGAAGACTCAACTCGTCGAATCGCATCTCGTGGATTTAACCCTTCTGGAACGTGTCACGACTGTAATACGCAGCGCTAAATGCTCGTTGTAACATATTTATCGGTTCTAGTCGGAAGATATTACGAAAATTTCGGATAAGATTTAATGACTAATAATTTGGAGTCAATTATTATTATATCAAAAAAATGTTATTCATACAAATATTAAGTTTGATAAGTAATGCCATATTCATTTTGTTTATATTAAATGTGTTCTGACACATATTTGTCGAAGTGTAATTGAAAAATTGACTTCAAGATGGTAGAAGGTAAAAATGAAATAAAAGTGATTACATTTTGTATTAAATTAATTAAATAAATTTAAGTTTCGTTTTTCAAAATCCCGTAAAATTGTTTATTGATTTAATAACATGTGAAAAGCATGTAATTGAAGATTAGTTAAATACAAAATCATTCTACTATTCTATAAAATAAAGAATTAGTAGAATATCGATTATTTCTAACGATAGAAAAATCTGTAATTTAATTTTCAGAAGTTATTATTTATTTATTTATTCATGTTCAAATAACGATATTTTTTATGAATAAAGTGCCAGTATAATTTGTGTCTACCAAATATCCGTTAAGGAAAAATTGGATTCCTGTTAATCAGACAAGCACATCGACTTTGCGATTGTGTGTTGCAACTATAGCCGGAGAATGCACAATGTACCACGTGTACCGTCTATAACCGGCGACTAAGAGTCTCCCTATGAAACTTTGAGTTCCTGTTACGCTGAATTGTTTAATATTGAACTAATGGTCTGTTGTAGCTTCTAAGCGATGAGCAACAACACAACAAAAGTTACCATTTCTTTAAAAAAGTATCGCAATGTGGTTTTTCTAACAATCGTGAATTGCAAAATAAAATTACGTTTCCGATAATGTTGCATTTTATGCTCATAAAGCAATAAACTTTGTTTATAAAACGTATTTGTTTTAAAGATCCACAAAGTTTCCACAAAGTCAATTAAATCTAACTGATGTTTGGTTATGACACGCTGGTCTCTATAGAGATTGAATTAGGAAGAAATAGAGAATCGGTTAAACCTCAGTTATCTTTAACTGATGTTTATGGAAACGCAGAGCAGATGACCGAAATGTAAATTATGCCAATTTCGAAACAAACGGCTTATAGACGCGCGTCCATCGCGACGCCGGCGTGCCCGATTCATGAATGCGTCGCATTCATAATTCTAACATTGTCGATGTGTACCGCGCGTGACGAGGTCTAATGTAGCGTATAACGAAGCGAACGATCCAACGACGCAATCGATACGACTTTGAGTAACAGCCGGCGGCGAGTAGCTCGTCGAACGCTCGTGACAGTATCAAGAGAAGGTCAACGTCGACGTTTGCACGAACAATTGTCCGGCGTTTGCTCCATTAATAAGTATTATGTAAAAGAACAAAAGAGTGTGTGTAACGTTTTGACGGAATGGTGCCTTTGCAAACGCAACAACTCGGAGACTTGAAATAATAGTGACTCGCGCGAAACGCTATCTTTTCAACCTGTCGCGCGAGCTCAAGGACACCATACGCTAATAATCGATAAGGTCAGCTCGCCGTTCAATCATTCGATTTCAAAGCAAGTTTCCATATTCGCGGAGTAAAGTTCAAGAGCATTTATGCGAGAAGGTAACACTCGTGCAAAAAGAATTCATTTTCACAAGTAAACGGTGATTTCCCGCTAATCGAGACTCCCATCCGGGAGCTGCGTTCGCGAAGCGTGCTGTCAACGTTATTGCATCAATTTATTCTTATTTTACGTCTAATAACCGATAAAAATAGGATAACGGAATAGCGCTAATTGCGCAATCTTTGAACGCAGCTCGAATGTCTCCTTGTTTATTATGTCACACTTTTTCTCACGATGTTGTAATGCAAAAGATGCATCATCTACGCTACGCGATGATCCTTCTCCGCGCGATGCATTTCGTGTATGGAAAGGTACACATTGGCGAAATGCCGTCAAATCTAATTTTCTACCAAAGAAAGCAACAGTTTGCTTTCTGAAAAAAGCAATCCCGGCATCAGAACTGAAAAAATAATGGCAACTGACAGGTTACGGTTTTCTTCTTTCGACCTTTAATGTTTCTAGATTCACAATACGATTCACAGAAACAGATTTGCGAATTCATACGAGATGGAACGAATATACGGTATGCCACTTTGAAGTCACATTAGGCTATAGCGTGAACTAAACGGTGTTAAACGTCACGTGTCACGTACGAAAGCGGTGGACGAGCATAGGGAATGCGCGATGTAAAAGCCGTGTCGCGCATTAATAGAACGGTATGGAATGTGGGAATTCGAACAAGCCGAATAACTCGAAAGCGCCTGCACTACTCCCGCTGCACATGTTTAGCCAAACAGCTGTCCGCAGTTACGCTTATCGAATCAACTACCGGACGACTTCAACCACGTTGCCGCGTCCTAGAAACAATAT
The DNA here is from genome assembly GCF_016802725.1 of Solenopsis invicta. NCBI lineage: Eukaryota > Metazoa > Arthropoda > Insecta > Hymenoptera > Formicidae > Solenopsis > Solenopsis invicta. The sequence goes on along the minus strand of NC_052664.1, from coordinate 12,346,142 downwards.
GGATCGCCTCTACCTACCCAATAGTCATAATCCAAAGCTGTTTTTCACCGATAATCAACGAGTCTTTCCGGAGCACCGCTGCCTTCCTCCAGGTGAGTTTCTCCACCGGGATGCGTACAGTTCTCACTGGGCAACGTATCAGCGGCACGTCGGCATGTTACAAATCATCACGCGATCACGCTTAGATGGGAATTCCAGTTGCTCTTAATCCTCCACGATGATGATCTTGCGAATCAATCGATATGTCACTCGATTACTACCGAGATTATCTGAGCACCGTCGTGTCCTTCGCAGGGTGGATGACTGCGCAAACAGGACAATATCGCGACGAACCAACAGAGATACAATTCGTCTTCAATAATCCCTTTCACCTATCAGGAACGAATCAACACGAAACGAACTTGACTAATGGATCATCTGAACGGACGCGTTCGTCGTTGGACGATGATCCGTATGATCCGCAGATACTGTAACACAAGTCAGTTGTGCACAAGACGGCTTTATGCACTCCTCGGCAACTCTCCTATTTATCACGAGACGACTGAAACACTCGAACAGTCGTGCTTCTCAAGCAGACCTCACCGCGACACAGGTCAATGAGTACTTCGCGGTACCCCCGGATAATTCTCGCAGCCACGCGTGTGGAGACGATTTCGCAGTAATCGAGAGCACTTGTTTAGCGAGAAGGGACAACCGGAAGAGAGGGGAGGACGCACTTGCCGTGAACGCACGGGAGACCACCCTTCGCGATCACGTCCGCCGATGCGAACAGGTGGGCACACGCTCGACAAGTCACGTCGCGCGCGGAACACGCGAATCCCGCGAGTTCCGTTGATACCCGACGTAGAATAGGATACGCACACGTCGTCGCGACGGCTTGACGTCGACTGAGGTGGCACGGGTACGGCGCCTCGCGCCTGTCCGTCCCTGCTTTGCCGCCACCACCACCACCACCTCCGCCACCGCCGCCGCCGCCGCCGCCGCCGCCGCCGCCGCCACCACCACCACCAGCACCGCCGCCGCCGCTGCCACCACCGCCGCCGTCGTCGACGCCGCCGCCGCGGTGCTTCCCCACCAAACGCAGAAGCGCCACCGACGCCTACACCCTCACCGGGTTGCTGTTCCGTTCCCTTGACATCTCTTCCAGGCCGCGAAAGCTCCGACGCCGCGTCATTCGGTGTCGTTGCGACCATGAGGGTGGACGTCGCGACGCGATTCGACCAATATCGATTACACACTGCAAATCCAAATGCCTACTTTTTGTGTGTAATATCGTTTAACTACTTTTTACGCATTTGTATACATTACATGTTGTTCTTGTAGTTTTTGTACGCTTAGACAGGTACCAACATCAAATTATACATGTAAATATATAAATGTACGAAAATAATATTCATACAAATGCATAAAAAAGACTACATAACTTTACATGGAAAAATACTCACTTGGATTTGCAGTATAATGAATAAAAAAAATACTTTAACTTAAAATATTATCGTATATTTCATCATATTATATTTCTAAAATTTTGTATAGATGAAAATATTCATCAAAAACAAAATATTTTATTGACAATTAATCTCTCTCTCTCTCTCTCCTTTTTAATTAGAATTTATTCCTATATTTTATTTAGGTACTTATTTTAAAATAAATTAAATAAAATTTTTATTTAGTTTATTTAACATCAAACAATTAATTAGCAATATGTAATAAGTAATTTGTACAACAAACACATTACTTGATAGATTAGAATCGTGAGATGTAAATAATTTTGATTATTTGAAAATTGTTGATAAAATACTTGAAAAATTTAATTTGAATTTAAACATATAAATTTCAGATTTTACGTGTATATTTCTCAGAGCACATTTTTTACATGTTATATTTTCATAGCAATTATATTGATCTGATTATTTCGATATGACTACCTATTATTATTATTATAACAACAAATGCATCCAAAATTACACTAACACAATTTAAAACAATAATTCCAGAATGGAATTAGTCATTTTCTGCAGTTTTTTGGACGTTGAATACGAATTCGATTTCCAAATATTTTCATCATGTCACAAATTAGAGAAAATTGCAGTTAAAGTTACAAAGAGTTATTTTTACATACAATAAATAAACATTAAGATAACAGTCTAAAGATGAGACAATATAAGAAAATTAAAAATTTGATTTAAAATACAAATCTTCTATTTTTAATGATAATATTACATACAAAGCAAAACTATGAGTTCGACTGTACACAGCACACAAATTAATTTTTACTTTATGACTAATTCTGCTTTTACTTATTATATTTTTAGTTAATGGTAAATTGATCACGCAATAGTATCATTTAGGTACAATTTTAATATACTTGCTCGGTAAAGGCTAAATACAACCGAAACTAGTTTTTACTTTGTAATACAATCATCAAACTCAACACACTTATATTAAATCAATTTCTTAACATTCTCATATTTGCTCGTTTTTGGTTTGTTTTTTAAATACTTATTTATTATATTCAATAATGAGCAAGATTTATAATTATTTTCACATAATTATAACTGCAACATGTAACGTAATAAAGTTTTATTGCAATCAAAATTAAATATGCTGTTAGAATTTTTAGCCTTTAAAAGAAATTTTTGATGTCGAATATGATTAAAATATTCATAATTAAATATAATATAGGGTCTATTGCGGGAAATGTAAATTAGATCATTGATGAGTTTCAAAATATCTTTCAACTATTTTTTTTTTTTTAAACACCGGTTATTTAGTGCCATATGAATACAAATCCGATGTCAAAATTAACAAAATGGATTCACTATAGTAGATCAAAATTTAAAAAAATTTTTGCAAAAATTTATCTATTATAGAAGTTTTTCTTGATACTAAATACAATCTAATGATAAAATTGGCGCATTAAAAATAGTTAAATTAATATAGTATAATAATAATTAAATCATGTTAGAATTTTAGCTAAAAATCGTATATAGAGATTTCTCGCATGTGTAACCCATACTTAACCATGAATATCTTCTTACTGATCATAGCCAACAAAAAATTTCTTTTGAGGGTTTACAGTCCTCATACAACATATGTACTTAGTTTTTATTGCTAATTTTAATTAATTTGATAAATTTTTTCCAGCACGTCCTAGCTATATTGTGATAAAGTGTATGAAAATAGCTTTTTTACAATTTTAATTACAAATTTCTCAAAATTATGAGAGAGAGAGAGAGAGAGAGAGAGATTTAATGGAGCAATTTAGAAACCAAATTTCGTATTTAATATCCAAAAAACTAAAAGGCACATCTAATCTCATTCTATCTTTGAAAAAAACAACTGTGAAATGTTTCAACAAACCGATTACTGTATCAGTAACTGATGATATTTCATCAGTTAACTGAATAGTAATCATCAATTCAATTTATTTAAACACTTTACCAGTTCTTTTTTTTTAAAGATAGAATTACAAAAAATCAAGTTTTGTTGAACTGTGTAATTGTTCATAACTAACACACTATTTCTCTTCTTTATAAATAGCAAATGTTTTATTACTAAACCAGTAGTAAATAAAAGAGTAAATAAAACGGTACAATGCGGTTACTTGGCGCTTACGCAATGGTACGTGTACGGTTAAATACGGATGCGCTATTCCTTGAAGAGTCAGAACGATAAACTCGTGGCTATCATCGCGAATGCAAACGGGTCACGAGAAATGAGGCAGAGTAAATGAAACCACCGCTTCATGCGGGGAGCGACGTTAGCCGTTCTCGGGATGGAAGCCGCATGCTCGCCGCTTAGCTCCGCTACCGCGTCATTCGTCGTCGTTACCGCTCGGAGGAAAAACGCTGACGCCACTAAACCCAGCAACATGTCGCGGTGACTCCAAACAGCAAAGGGGTCCCGTGTATCCGTTCTCTCGACAGTTCTCGACCGCGCTTCGCGAACGATTCGCATGCCGTCCTGTCGGGCTGCCGGATGACTTCCGTCGCGAAGGAACGTCCGGGCTCTTAGCGACTTTGTAACGAGCGTGCGCAACAGTAATCGGACAAGAAACTGTAACAAGATGCGACTGCGTTTCCGCGGTAGGGCGGTATGTCGGTCGTTCGCGTTCGCGAGTGCCTTAAGTTGCTGCGGGGACGGCGATGGAGTGAACAACCGAGAGACTACAAAGAACCATAATTATGCGGTAGGCGGTTTTTGGCGCTCACGAGCACCTGTACTCGCGCCCGTACTTCCATTATGACGTTAGTATGCACCCGCGAATGGCCGCTACTTGGCCATTTGTCACGACTGTCGCAAGTTCGCCCAGTTTAATGCATCCGCGCCCCCGAGCCGTTTCCGCTTTCATCCGGCGTCGCCTTTGCCGCAATTTTGGAGTGGCAATGCCGTTAACAGGCGGCGTTTCCTTGGGCGCACAAAGCAACGGCAGTCGCGTTCTGAGGTTCGCGGCCAGGCTTGACTGATGCCGGGTTTGGGTGCGAAAGACGTCGGCCGATGCAAGCAAGCCGTTCAACCAAGCAGCGATCGATTCGTCACTGCCGTTAATGCTTCAAATGATAGGAATAAGCTGGCTCAAAGATTGTAACCAATTTTCTAAAACCTATTATAATTGAATTGAAAATTAATTTTTGCGTGCAAATACGCGTGTGTGTACATAAATACAAAAAAAATTAGAAACGTTAGAGTTCCATCAAATCCTGATAGAAATTTCATGCATCTTTTGAAAAGTTAGACTGTTTTATTACATCTGTTTGAGAACTGAGAAGTAAAACTACTGAGAATCCCAGTCAAGATGTAACGCTCTGCCTATAATTACTACACAAAAAAGCTGCGCAAAATCTGAACCTATTTACTAAACAAAAACCAAACGATAAATAGACTATTCAAGTGATTAACAATCAAGCAGGAAAACTTAATTTAAGCTGTCTATTGATACTAGACAATAACTGAGCAGGTATTTATATTTTTACCGGGAAAACTGCTCCAGCCACTAAAATAAAACTCTATCAAGTTTTTATTCCGTTCCTATTTATTCCCTTCCCTTCCCGTAATATTGGTATAATTAATGAGAGTATACCAATATTAGACAGTAACTGGAAAGGTGTCTAGAAAAACTGCATATATTTCTACTGGAAAAGTTTTAATCTTTTATAAGTGACATTTTGTCGTGGATTTTGATCATTGTTGCTCAATTTATTAACTCAAAAATTAAATTGTAATCTGGTACAGCGTTGATAAAAACTCGTTAAACAGTCACAGCTCACGCAACAACGGGACTTACTCCACATCGCAAATTTACATAAATAGATTAGTATCCCCGAATTGTCACATTAACACGCTTAAATTACGACCGGTGACAATTCCATCAATGAATCGACTTATTATCGGCGGCTATTGGAGTCGTAACAATAAATAACCGTTGTCCCATATCGATAATCTATTATTCGTTTCACGTTGAGCTTTCTTAGCGTGCGAACGAGTCATTCTTTTCCAGAAGAAGAGAATATACGGATGCTTTCAAGAGGAACGACTCTTAAATTCGCGCGTGACCGGACTAAACTGATGCATACGTCGGTCAGGTCATAAAAATATACGAGGAATATGAATTATGATGATTAATTCGCATACGTTTGCATCTTTTTCGCGAACATAGATGGATAAGTTAACCGTAGAATTGATGGCATTGAAATTATTCACTTTTGCCATCAAGCGTGTTGCGTAATTACGTTTTAAATTTTTGAACGAGACATTTTCGAATCATTGCAAAAATTTCTTTTTTTTTCATTACGCGATTCTCACGCGCGGCATGCAATATTCATTAATTTAATATTACTTCCAAATTATTTAAATTATTTGCAGTACGCCATAATAAGCGAGGGGACAGAAAGCTGTATGGAATTTTTCGACTGCTTGTTACACAATATACAAATTTAATTACCGCTTGAATTATTAAAAAAGCTGGCAAAATTGAAAGCAATGAATTTTTGTATTGTTTTCAAGGATAGTATATAAAATGTAAATTACGGACGTTGTGTATGGTACGGCGCACACTTGTGTAAAGTTTGGAAAATGAGTCAAGCATGTATCGTGAATCCACATGTGTGCTGTGCACCTTTGCTGCGCACAGTTGTGGTAAATGACAGCTTGATATCGATATTGGCAGCTGCGCAAAGCATGTAAATCGGTTTTGTTATTTATTAACGCAACATCTCAGAAATCGATCTGCGGAAGAATTAGATAAATTGCACTTACCATATCTGTTCATTATATCTGTCAGGAAAACTAATAAGAAGAATAGAAAAAAACTTATTAATGATTTATAATCTCCTTTGCTTGCATAATAAAACTGCTTCATGTGATTCAGCTACTGTCATTGTAAATCTTTTATACGTATCTAAAAGCTATGTAGATCATGAATTATCAACGTTAAGAACATAATATAATGACTAATTTTTTTAAATATGATAGACATGTTCCATATATCCTCCTCACATACAAGTTACGAGAAAAATTACAAAATATTGAAGATATTTCAAGGCGTCTTTCAACACGCCAGAAGTTAGTAAAACTGTTTAAAAATATTTAAATATATAATCCTACATGTTTTCATAAATAAACAGTGGAAAACAAAATAACAGCTAAACATTTTATGATATTAACAAAAGTTGTGTATGTTGCGTGCATGCATGTGTGTTCAATATGTTCCAACAGGAAAATAATCACTATATAGGGAAGAATTGCCGAATGAACGTGTTACTCAAGTTACTTTTTTTTATTATATTTCCTATTTGGTACTGGTTAGTATGCAAATAAACATTGAAAATTATAGCTTAATGTTTCAGATATCTATTGCTATAATGTGTGTTCAACTTTTCATTAATAATTATTTTAATTACGTCTTTCAACATGTTGCAAAAAGTATCGTTTTAGTAGAATTTAATCGTACTTTATGGTTCTCTTAAATCGTATCGCGTTTAAAAGTATTGAATTTATGAATTAAAATGATTGAAAAAATAAAAAATTAGTAAATTATATTATTAATAATTTATTGAAAAAGAATCAAATATTTAACAATTAATAATAAAATAATATTAATAAAAAGGTAAAAATATTGAATTAAAACTATAGTTTAAATTTATATTTAAAATTGATATATTTTTATTTAATTATTAGTTTTATTATTATTACTATTTTTTAGAAAACTCTATAGATTATAATTATTGCAATTATAATAATTGCAATTTGTATTTACAAGAATGTAAAATATTCTACAATAAATTTGTTTTTATAAATATATAAAAAACTAGTATACAATTGCATGATTACATTATCAGCTATGTAAATTGATCCTTGTTTCACATTCTAATTGGATCCTTTAGGAAGCTTACGAATTCTCGTTTAGCGTCAGATAAAAAATTAATAGTTAAATCTGATTTTTTAAAATGTTTTTAGCACGCACGAAACAAGATGTAACTTGTTGAACTTTTATTTATGTTATTAATTTCTCATTTAGTCTCATTTATTTTTGTCATTAACTGCTGCTCATATTAAGTAAAAATAAAAAATATTGAGGTACGATTTAGATGAATGCACTCAGCAATTCTCATATTGTTACGCATTCCCGTTTTCAAAATTTGCTTAATAATAGTCTTACGTTGCCATTTCATACCTACAAATATCTTATCTAGAAAATAAAATAAAGTATAAAGAAATCTAAAGGTAACTTTACAATTTTAACATTTTTCGTCGATTTATCTAGTTTTCGAATACATTCGGTATAAAAGTTAACAGAGCAACATTTACAAACATCGTAAAAGTTTAGTGAAATAGCACTTTTGGTTACGCTGCGTTATTTATGGCTTATGAAAGGGTGAGAATGCATGGCAGAGGCCAACTTGAAAAACCGACTGTTGCATACGAGACTAAATAATAACAACGTTAGTTGCTATATTATTTATGACTCGCCGAACTCTCGAGGGTAAACGCCGCGTAAACCAGTGAAAACTGAAGTTTCGAATGCGTAACCAAGAGAAGCAATATTTTCTCGAGTATCGATTTTATGAGCACGGAATGTATACATATTTCCAGTATAATTTAGTTGATCGCGCTTTATCCGCCGTGCAAACGGTTTTCTAACCCCTAAGAATGTGCCGCTGACGGCAAAGTTGCCGCCTCGAGAGTAGAACTTTTTAGAACTTTACAGCGAGGAGCGGAGATTAGCCCTCGGGAGTTTTAGTTTCCGCTCTGACAATGAGTAGAATTCAGAAAGGTCTCATTGCAGCGGGAAAAAAAGATCGATCGCTCGTTTAGGACTCGGCCGTTCAATGAACTGTAAAGATCAAGTGGAAAAAGTTGTGCCAAAAGAAACTGTGGCACATCAATTAAGATATAAATCAAATATTTCTTATACAGATCCAAATAAAAAGATCATCACTTTACACTAAAAGACAATTTTTATTACTTCTAGGTCGTTTATTGTTATTATATTTGAACATTTATTAAATGTATCTTTACTCTCTTTTTTTATTAAATACAGTCACAATTATTAATATTCTCAAAGTTAAACAGTTTAATAGATTCTTTAAATGTAAAAATGTCATTTAATATATTATAAGCGCGATGTAATTGTCCAATTGAATCATAATTTAAATCATATTGTCGCGGCATTAATTCTCAAATTCACCTCCATTTCATTGGTCCGTGATTTCCTTTGGCCTGAGTCGCTTTTGGAACGCTCAAAGAGTATTTGCGCAATAAGCATTGCGGTTCTATAGTGGTATTAATCTTTAATTGCATTGTCATGTAGGTGTATTACTACTCGAGTAATAATGTCCACCAGAACATGGCCTTGTGTTTCGCATTCTAATTGGATTCTCTAGAAAGCTTACGAATTCTCGTTTAGCGTTCCGCTTCATTACTTCGCTGTTATTAATATTTACTTTACTTCCGTTTGCTATCGTTTTGTCGCGACGGTCGTAAGAAAGCATCCTTTGTGCTTAGTTTCCAACCGTTTTTAGCAAGACGCCGCTAGTTCGAACGCTCGCCGGCAATTACGTTAATAATGCAATCTCATTTACGTCAGTCGGGAATTACATCCAAAATAGCTAGTGTAGAACATGGCTTAAATGCGAGAATAAGCAGATTAACCAGCAGCCCTTCGTACGTCTTACATTCCATCAGACAGTTGACTTGTCTGGTGCAGATAGAATCGTGATTATTGTAATTTTAATGAATGACTTCTATAATCATACGTAGCTAACTCGCAGACTATCTAAATGAGCCAATAAATTTACCTGGGATATGAAATATCTACGAACTTTCGCGGAAAGAATGATTTTGCTCAAATGTTCAATTTAAGATCAGAAAATAATATTCACTAGCCATTAAAATTATCGTGTACGATAGTCAAATTAATTGCTAGCTTGAACGTCTTACATAATTATTATAATGGCCCAACAAAATTATTTTCAGATCTGTATCTAGCTCTAAACTTTTATTATAGATATTTCAGCAAAACTATTCTTTTTGTGTGCTTACACAAAGAAAAGAGGTGATAAATTGACTAAATTTTCAACTTGATTAAATTTTTTCAGTTCAAATATATATGTATTTAATTCAAATACATAAAATCCTTTAACTTTAATTTAAACATTTATATATTTAATTAAATACATAAATAATTGAATTGCAGAAATTGAATCAAAGTAAAAATTTTAGTCAAGTTAACAACTTTTTTCTCAGTGTACACAATATATTTTAATATATTGTCATTTTATAATAAATAAATGTCTCTTATCAATTTTTTTAATAACAAAAAAAGATATGTCTGTGCAATACAAGAAAAATTATAATTCCTCATACTATTGCAAATAATGCGTGCTTTGGAGTATAGTAAAATCTTTTGAAAGAATTCGGCAATTTTTAAGATTGTTATGCTTCCTTTATGCCTCCAATATATGCCAATATCAAATTACGTTTAAGAAACTGCAGTTTCGAGAACGTTCGTCTCATAATTATATCTTCGAGAATTCTCTTTCCTTCGTATTTTGTAGTTCTTCTAAGTTAAAACCGATGCGGTGGACCAATAGCATTGAAGTTTCTGCAGAAACTCGGCGTATGCTAGAAGTCATCCTATTCTCGATGTATAGCTGGCTTCTGCAGCAACGACTTCGACCAGTGAAGTTCGGGTTATCCCCGTAGCATTAATTAACCCGTGGCCCATGGCAAAGGAACAAAAGGCTTCCTTTTCCATCGTTGTCGGGAGAGCGAAGCCTGGTCTTTTCGTTTTTTCTCGCGCATCGTTGCACAACATTGCTGGATATATCCAAGTAGATGGACCAGCGCTGTGATTTTCTAGTGTTCTCTCCTTTTGATCATTGTTCCGACCGATTTATATAATTCAGTAAAAGTCAAACAAAAAGCACCAAATGGTATTCTAGCCTTAAATTCCTTTAAAATTTATTCTACCGTAAAAATTAAATTAAAGATTTAATGCAAATTACGAGAGATACGGAGTATAATGAGAAAAACAATCACCAAACGTTTAATTAAATAGTGTTCAAACAAATTTTGTAGTTACTGATACCAAAAACTTAATTACATTTAACGAAACATTTGGTTATAAGTTGTATGAATACAATTGTTTGATCAAAACAACTACATATTTAGTAATTACAACTATAAAATTCATTTGATCGCTATTTAACGAAACAAAAATTTGGTCTATTTCACCAAATATTTCTCTCAGTGTAATTAAACAAAATTTAAGTTAAAAAGACGTCTATAAAAAAAATTAGTGCATTACCGTAATATGCCACAAGCACAAGAAACTACATTACAAAAATGGGCTTAAAAAAAAATATAACTTTACAAAAACATATAATCCCTAGGTTTCTCTAACGGTAGAAATTTTTTTTAGTTTTGCGAATAGCATACAAACCGGATTATCCAATACTTCAACAATCCCACGTAATTAGATCCAACGCAATTTAATTAAACTGTCGGAATATAAAAATATCGTGTTATGTGCGCTCACAAATATAAATTAAATAGATTGAAATATATATATCTAGTAATTTATCAGTACCGTTAAGAACTTGACAAATACAAAGACTAATTATTCACTGTAATCAGGGAAATTTAAAAAACTTTCTACGGTCGCAGCTAGGTCTTGGTGCTAGTATTGTTTGTGTGATTTTATATGCTTTCCTCAAGTTCAATGAACTGCGCGCCGAATTAATTTTCAGTCATAACACAATTCTAAATTGAACAAGATTAAGTAATATCACGTATTATTAAATATTAACCTTTTTCCCCCTGAAAAAAACTGTAAAGAAATTATTGCCTCAGCCAGGGTACGAACCTGGGACCTCCCGAATCTGCGGTACGGGTCTTAGCCAACTCGACCACTGAGGCTGTGATGATATTTCTCGCAATAATCGACTATGAGTTAGAACGCTTTCTAAGGCAGCGTGACTTTTAAAGTAGTAGAGAGAGATATTTTGACGATTGCTGTATCAATACAAATTGAACAAGAATGCCTTCTACGGTTGCAATTAAGTTTTCGCTTGTATTGTTTGTGTGATTTTATATACTTTCCTCAAGTTAAAACACACAAACAATACAAGCATGAAGACCTAGCTGCGACGATAGAAGGCATTCTTGTTCAATTTGTATTGATACAGCAACGGTCAAAATATATCTCTCTACTACTTTAAAGTCACGCTGCCTTGGAAAGCGTTCTAACTCATGGTCGATTATTGCGAGAAATATCATCACAGCACCCCCCTCAGGGGTCGAGTTGGCTAAGACACTCGTACCGGAGATTCGAAAAAGCCCAGGTTCGAACCCTGGCTGAAGTAATATTTTTCACAATAATTTCTTTACAGTTTTTTCAGGGAGGAAAAGAGTTAATATTTAATAATACGTGATATTACTTAATCTTGTTTAATTTAGAATTGTGTTATGACTGAAAATTAATTCGACGCGCAGTTCATTGAACTTGAGGAATATATAAAATCACACAAACAATACAAGCACGAAGACCTAGCTGCGACAGTATAGATACCATTTTTGTTCAATTTGTATTGATACAGCAACGGTCAAAATATCTCTCTCTACTACTTTAAATTTAAAAAGCTTTGGGAGGAGGGGCCATCATCGTGAGTGGAATCGTTCAACGCGCTTGAATGAATCCGCTTGTTTCTACGGAGAATCAATCTCGCAGCAGCATGTACGCGGTTGCTTGCGAACCTGCGCATATATCGATATATAGATAGCGGCATCAAGCGCTTCTAGAGCCCGCTTAATATTCATAACGTCTTTCCCCCTTGGCAACTCCAAACACATTTTAATAACATTTTTTACGGGGCGCTCGACCTCGACGCCTCAAAAGCATCGCGACGGAGCTTAGCGTCGGCCTTTCCTCTCCGTTCCCGTTTTTCCACGATGGAATATTCTGTCCATCCCCTGATCTCTCCACCGTGCCCGAACATCGCCAACCCTTTCTCCACAGTGCATCTACTTCTTGCGAAAGTCGGCCACGAAGCATCCAACTTGTCCGAAGTCGCGTCGCAAAATGAATCGAAAACGCCCGCACGCTTCCGGTTGTTTTCGCAACGCAATATTCTCGCCGAGAGAAGACGATCACATGTGGTGAAATATCTAAAAGCCTGATCCTTCTCGCTTTATTCCCGTTCTGTCGTTTTTTAACCATCATCTGTTCTTAAAAGAAACACACCTCGCACGAAGTCTCTATAACATTCCCGAGTCATGAATATTTCAAACGATTTATGAACTCTTTTGTATGGATCCACGTAAGATGCTTATATTCTTTAGATTTTTTACGACATTATCGATGCAATTTTTATAAAAGTAATTGTATTAAAATAATTAATATCAATTTAAATTACTTTACGATGCAGGAAAAAGTTCTACGACGGGATATAACATGTTTTCTGAAAAAGATGCATTATGCATTTGAATATCTCCTCAAAAGTATTATATTATATTTCCTACTCTCTTATCATTATTTCGCATCTTACTCGAATAAAAAATTATGAAAACTTTTATTTCTTATTGCCATAAAAAACATGTTGTGCTGCTTTTTACAAGTCAATCATATTATATAAAATACTTTTAAATTTCTTCTTTAGAAGAGCGTTGTGTCTTTATAAAATTTAAGTATTTTTTCTTTCGGAAATTGTATGGAAGTAAGGTTTTTGAAATTTCTTTTGACATTATTATTACAATTTTTACGAAATTATTCAAATATTTAGTAAAATATTACTTTGAATTACAGGAAAGCGCTCTATTATAAAATATAACATATCTTGAAAAAGATGCATTATGTACCTATAAAAATTGTAACTATTTAAGATATAGTAATTTCTTGAAATTCTATTTGGAGCTAAATGCGTTTATAGTTACTATAACCGTTTAAAATTTGTTGCGTTTTATACAGTTACTTACGGCAACGCGATACAATTCTTCAGGCAATGAAGATTAGGAAAACGTATTTCCAACGGACGACGCGCACACTGTCGGAACAATGTTGGATTATCACGAAGCGGAATAATCCGATCTTACGACAAGGAAGATCTTACGCGCAGTGGGATTCCACATGAGAGTCGCGCCAACCGCGTTTTTCTGACGTATACATACACGGGAGTCAGGAAGAAAGGTAAATCGGTTTTACATCTCGACTGCATGTCGACGGAGAATAATGCAGCGCCGTCGGCGTGGCGCTACAAGGAGAGAGATGAGAAATTAAGTGAACCGTGGCGGATCGCATCGCCGACGAAGACGCACTCGCTTAAGCCGCTCCTGACGCATTCGAGCGCGTGCATTCAGTATGGAAAATAATATTTGTTCGCGGATATACTATTCCGCGCATTCACCACCGTCCTTCCTCGAATCTTTCTGCTGAATCCTCCATACTCGAGATCGCGCTTGTCTGACTGATTCCGGCGTATCAAATCGCTTCTGATTTTGCCGTGCAACGGAAATTTGGTTTGTTTATTGAAATCTCTTAGAGAATATAATACTGCGTGTGTGAATCGAATTTTATAACTCCCGTAAAAGTCACCAATGCTAGCACACCATTTCGTTTTTGGATAATATTTCTTGAACAAAAACTAAAAATAAAGCTTTAAAATATAAATACAAACTAAAAAATATCTTATATCAGATGATACAGCAATTTTTAAAATATTATTTTATATTTTGTAAGAAGTAATGTATTTGTAACATAATCAAAATTGGTTTAATAAGCAATAATAGAAAAATTCAAACACGCAACTCGATGAGAAAGGAGTTATAAAATAATGAAAATATGTTTTTATGTATTAAACAACAAAATTTATAAGATTAAAAAAAGAATTAAAGTATTGAAGAAAATGTAAAAAAATATATTAAAATATCTGTCAACATTGTAGTTGAAAATTTTGTAGTTATTGTCTATTTTCATGGAGAAAGAGAGAGAGAGAGAGAGAGAGAGAGAGAGAGAGAGAGAGATGTTCTGCTTTCTGCTATACACAACAATTTTGTGTTTCAAATTGCATTAAGATGTAAATATAAAAGAGAAAAATACAAATAAAACAATTTTAGGAAGCTACAAACAGTAAAATAATCTAATATTATCAATGATATACTCGCTATTATTTCAATTATACAAGAATCGCGCAAAATTTATTTTTGTTTTTCAAGAACCATTTTTAACAGATTTTGTATAGAAAAACCATGAATGTACGAACTGTGTGTTTTTATTTCTTTAATTACCAACGCACATTATGTTTTTACCAATTTATTAATACAACGCAATGTTTAATTTCCGAAATACGGGGATACCGTTTTAAGAGAGATTGGTCAGTATTGGCGACTTTCCTCTAATATTCTCAAAATAGCATACGGTACGACTCTCAATAATTTAAGTGCCTCCTCCACACTCACACAGTCAATTTTAAAAATAAAGATTCACAAAACAGTTCCATAGTCAATAACTTTTCCGTCTTATTTCAAACGGGATTTCAAGAGATTTGTGTCCGTGAGATTTAACAGAAATTATGATACCGTATCGAATATTAATAGTCAGACTCCCCCGTGTCACTTGATATAGAAGTAAAATATACGTCTCAATAAAAATTCTGTTACAGAAACGTTAGACGGTGAAAAATGGAGGTAATTCAGATACTAATGAGGAACATCGTTAATGCGCATCGCCAAGTATATCGGTGCTTTGTACACGTCTATCCCTATAACTATCGCATTATTTCGACCTGAGGCGACGCACGGGACATCGTAATAAAGATATTGATCCACATATACCGTGACCAATCTCCATCGAGGTGCCGCACCGATAGTAGAAGGGTTACAGTACGTGGCTCGTATTTCCCCAAACCAAAACACCTTTCCCCTCATCCACCCTATTCTCCTGTCTCCATTCTATGTGTACCGTGTGGGACAACGCGGCGTCGATATTTATCGACGCGGACCTACGTAGGACTCATGCGACATCGAGTGACCCTAATTCGCGACAGTTGTGTGTGCGACGAATCGCTTTGATGGAACGGCATCATATACCGCTCGTTCTCGTCTTTCGTAATCACAGCGATATTATTTTACGAACGAACCCCTACGCATGTTTACATGGAAATCCTTTCACCGCGGCCCCATGTAGCTATCCCGTTTTTAATCAGTTGCTCTACGATTTCAAAGAACCTCAGATTCAATTCCTGCGAATCATTCCTGAATAGGATATTTCGTCATACAGATCATTTGCAAATATCACGAATTTGCAAACCACTAATGCAAATTCTCTTGTTTATAATGATAAATTTAACAATTGGCAAAGAGCTTTCAAAAAGGTTTATTTCAAAATTATCAAATTTTTCTGATTCCCATTTTATATATATTTAATAAAATAAATTTATTTTTTTCGTACTCGACTTATTTTTAGGAATAATTAGCATTCTACGCATCAATTGCTGCAAAGAGCTTTCAGAAAGGTTTCAACCTTTCACATTTTATCTCACATTTTACACTTCTGAAAGGATTCTACAAAATGTCACATGAAATGTTTTTCAACATAAATGTTTCTAAAACCTTGTGATATGACATATTGCAATAGAAACATTGTTAAAATCTATCATGTAGTAAACTTTCAAATTTAGCTTTTTAAAATTGGGCAAATTTTCTGCGTTAATGCTAATTTTGCCATGAGTCCATTGCCATAAGTTTAGATAAATAAGAATACTTTTATTCAACGTCTCTAAAAAAAAACGTATTAAATTTATAACTTACATTGTACTTTTTTAAGTCAAAATTGACCCATTTTACTTATCGTCTCACATTTTTTTATTTTTCCAATTATTTATAAAAAAAAAACAAAAAGTTCGACTGGCTAGTATTTCCAGGAAGCAAGTCAATGAGCAATGTAGTCTAAGATTGAGGTTAAAGTTGAGGTAGGCAATGTAATCCAAACAATGTGGACCAGTCATTAGTGAAGCACAATAACCGTATCACAAGTCACTGTATAATCAGATAATATGCTATCAATATCGTTCGCGGCACTTCATCTTGAAATGCGATGAATGTTAGAGAGCTGCTGCATAATCGCGTACTCGGGAGCAGAGGCACATAATCGTGCCTATATATCGATCTATTAGCAAATTAGTAACGATACGAGACTAATTACTGACGTCCGTATATGTATCCGAGATCAATGGGATCCTGGATATGTGCGCCGTGTATATCTACTACGTATATGACGAAGGTGCATTCGTGTTTACTCAGCCCCGTTTCGGGACGGGAAACGGCGTGCAATACCCGAGAGATTCTCGGCAGAATTAGTATTTAATAGTGAAAGTTTCAAACGCTACCGCGCACAAGGAAACTATCTTTTCCGTGGACTTTGGAAGCACCGCAACTGGGGCATTATAACCGTAAAGAGAGAGGGCGAGGGGGTAAGGGGAGAGAAATCGTTCCTCTCTCGTGGATATCTACCGAAAGAAATGATCTTCCAAATGAAAGACGACTGTTATTCTCGGATTGGGTTTCTGTTTCTGTCGGATTGAAACTTCGTTCGAGTCCTTCGGCCAGATTCACATTAGGCTAATTGTGAAAGTTTTTTACTTTTACATTGATTACAACCGAGGCTTCAGGTTTCCACGTAAGAAACAGATAAAACTGCAAATTTGTTTTTACAATGGTTATCCAATTTTGAAGGAAACAGAAAATGTTTTATCGCCTCGTGGATAAAGCGTCTAAAGATGCTGAAACAATGTAAAACTACTTATATTAATTTTTTAATATTATATTTGTACCTCATATAAAATGTTGTGAACAAAGCTAAAAGCTCAAAAGAGGTAGAACTTGATGAATTGCTAACACTTCTAAACACTTATTGCTAACATTAATATCAAAATTTTAAAAGAAAAAAATATTTAGCTCTAAAATTTTATCAAAATATAACTTGTTGTTATCACAATTAAATAAATTGAAAAGCTGATTCTTTTGTTAATTATCTCAACAGTTTAGATTGAGTCTAAATTTATTAGAAATGGATAATGGGTAAAAATAAAGCAATTCTCTAAAGTAAAAACAATGTTTTTTACGTGATTCTTGAGCCAATAAATCTGATCTTTAAAAAATTTGTTGAAAAAATATTACAATTATAATAGAAAGCTATTAAATATCTAGTATATCATAAATTATTACTATTGAGCTGGAAAACACGAATAAATTAACTTGTATTTTTCAGTTGGTAAAACATGACTTTTGTTTCTAATAATTCATGTTCCGTTTAATTTAAGAAGAATCAACCAATTATTATTATCTGAAAACAAAGGCAGTGGAAATTGTTTTAAATCTTAACTCAGAGGAAAGATGATTGCAATTATTATTATATAATTGCATAATTTAAATATAATTTATTTTCAGTACTAACTACATACTTATAATTATTTTAATCATCCATATTATAGTCATCAATTATTATTACTATGTAAATAGTAAACAAATGTTAAAAAAAATAACAATATTCGTTGTAATTGTGATTGTATTTGTATAAAAATATTGATTTTATTTTTATCATCCGTATTTTAGTATATTAATATTTAAAATAATAATTTATAGTAATATATTTTCATAACTAATAAATCTATAAACATAAAATTATTACAAATATTATAGCAGTAATAACTATAAAAATGGAGCTTCTAATCATAGTTTTATCATACAATTTTATCATGCAAGTAACAAATACTTTGTTTAAATGTATCATTTTTTTATAACTTCTTATATATGTATAATATTTTCATATGCTGATTTTAATACTTTCCTGACAAATTGAAATTCTTTTAAACATCAAAATCAGATTTAATGCAGCTTAGAAAATTACTAAGAACCATCATTTTTACTTCAGTTCGAGGCTAAAAATGTCCTCATTTAATTTATTCTCATTTTTTAACGTTAAAATTGAAATTAAAATTGAAATGTTTTCTGAGATATTTTGTATATTTTATAATAACATCAAAATAGCAAAATAAGTTGATAAGTTCTATTCCAGATGACATGCAAAATCGAGACGCATTGTGTTTCGAGACATCTTGTTGCGGGAAACGAGCTTTAAGATAACGTTTCACAGTCCAATTTTGAATATTGTAACAAGCTAACTTTATCATTTTTAAGTCAAATGATATCTTCGACAATATCTTTAGTGCAAAAATAATAACACATAACGTTAGTTTGCTACACTGTTGTCTGGGTATACACAGGATGTCTGTAAAATTTAGTCCCACCCTCTATATTACGAAAAACAGCAAAATATTTTCGATTATTTCAAGAAGCTATTGTGTCCCCATCCCCCTATCCCCGCTTTAAAAGAGAAACTTCTCTAAATGATTGAATACATATTTTGCGGTTTTTCACAATTTTGAACCGTTTCTGAAAAATAGCGGCGGGAACAAACTTTATAGACAATCTGTATAATTGATCTGTGATAAAATTATTCGACATTTACTTATTTTCTTGTTTCTCTCACTACATCACAATTATTATTTTTATTTATAAATATTGCAATTATTATATCAATTTAAGATAATGGAGCGTGGGTGCGTAAACCACGGTTATGTAATTAAATTCGCACCGCGCCGTACACCGGCAATCAACGACACCACTGCGCGTTGTAATTGAGTCAACTGTTAAAAGTGCAAGCAAGCTCGAAAGCCCGTTCCTGACTGCAAACCGCATATTACGTTACACTATTCAATTTGACGGTTGACTTCCGCATGTAAATACAAACTCTCGTTTCCCGCACTTATCACGCGCTATGTGTCACTTGTCAGTTTTGTCTGTAAAATCGTAATTGGCGAAGAGCACACATTTATTCCGTTATCACTATTCGCACAGCGCCATATGCTTACACTCAATGAAATACCAGCTCTCCCATATTTTTCGACCGCATATCGGCGCACTGATAATTCATCGAAAAATAAATTCAGCTGCAACTGAAAAGTGCGTAAACCACGAGTCTCAAACAATTACGCAATTTATAACGTAACAGCAATTAAAAAGTTTTTTTCTGTAAAAGTATTTCTACCTCAAAATAAAAGATTATTTGAAACTAGAAAGATATTCGAGCGATACATGTAACATACAATCTAAACAAGAAGGCCTCTTCGGTTGTAGCTGGATCTTAGTGCTTTTATGTATTCGTGTGATTTTATATACTTTCTCAGACTCAACCAAACTACGCGCCGTTACTTTCGGTCATATAACACAGTTATAATCGAATAATTAGTAATATCACTTTTATTAAATTAAAATTAATTTAATAATGCTTGATGCTCACTAGCATCTATATTAACCCTTTCCCCCTAAAAACACTGTAAAGAATTTATTGCAAAGATATCTCCCTCAGCCAGGGTTCGAGCCTGGGACCTCTCCCAAATCTCCGGTACGGATGTCTTAGCTAACTAGAAAAAATTATTTGCCTAATGCTTAAAAAAAATCAGTATTTGTAAGCATCAGTATCACTATTTAAAATATCATATGAATAAATTACAATAATAATAACAAAATATTTGCAAAACTTGCACGAAAAGATCAGTTTTGTTAAAGTATCCAAAAAATTAACCAAATATAAGTTGAAAAACAATTTTGTTATCAAAATAATTGTGAAGGTTGTTAAAGCTGTAAAAAGTTTTGACATTCTGGCAACCAGTTTGAGCGCCCATAATTGTTTTAAGCATTTCTTTCTGTCTATATAAATGTCGATACACAACCTTACTCTAAGAGGCTGTAAGTCATAAGACCGATTGATCAATCACAGTTGAATGTGAGGAGAATAATCGACCTTGGTCGGTCAATTTCTTACAGTCTCTTAAAGCAAAGTTGTGGACCGCCACTAAATGGCTTATTAGCATTAAATAATAATTTGGCATCTACGACAATGATTGTTGTGTAAAGAATTTGGCCGGTTTCAAAAGTATTTTTAATGCATAAGAGAATTCTCAAAGTTAAGCTTAAATTTGTCAGAAATGGAACTCTTTCCGAGAATACTCTTTATCATTTCAATTTCTTGTCATGTTTATTTTTACGGATAATGCCCGTGCTTCCATATTTCTTCCACGTTCGAAGATACCGACTCTGTCAAATATCGTGACGCATTATCCGCATATACGGAGCGCGGTTCACCGGAATACATTTCTAACCAAAGGTAAGATCAAATACATGTTGGAAAAAGAAACTTGTACAAGTCGCAAAAGGGAGAGGACGAAATATAGCGGAAGAAAAAAAGTAGTCTCATCAGCCTCGGCCGATTTCCCGACGGACCCTCGCACCGATTTCCCTTTGACGAGCCCTTCCACGATGATTCCGCATTCGTCATCCGACCACACGACTTCTCGTCGAGGGCGAATATTTTCCGGTGTCGACGCACTCTCAGCGCGGTAAATTAAAACGATTCCGAAGACGACGACGAAAGGGGCCGAGCGGGACAGTGATGCACAAAGAGACACACGAGATATGCCGCTGAAGAACGACGAGGATGACTGCTGCGGCTCGCGCCAATAATACGCACACACCTGTTCGACCCGAGTAATGGATGAAGTGCGGGTGGAGAGAAAACGGAGTCGCGCGCGGCCGTTGCCAAGATTCGCGTCACGCTTATATTTACCCGAGTTATAGATGCCCCAGTACTGGGGAATTCGTACTCTCGCGAAGTTTACTCGGAGCTTCGCGCCGAGTTCCTACATGAAGTGACCGGAATTATGAATTTTCAACGTTTCCAGATGTCTTATAAGTAATTGCACCACTGTCATTTTCAGGATCAGTAGCATTAACAATAATACAAATGGAGTGTGTGAAGATTGATTAATTTATTCACAACATTAACCGATGCTAGAGTATAAATCATCATCAGTTGGATGAACAGTATCGCAAAGATCATGATTGTTTACTTCTTTCATCCTGTCATATGTTGCACCATCAAAGTAAAAATGTTTTCTCCTTCGAGACTTCTTCTAATCTTCTTCTCTTTTCTCTTTTAACTTTCAGAGTCACTTTAAATTATTTTGTACTGTTCATATTAGATTTATCGAGAATTCGTTTCTTGTGTTATCATGTTTTTTTTTTATTATAATTTTAAAATTGTAGAAATTATTTATGGAGGTGTGAGTTTTTTTGCTGTATACGCAACGCACACCTGTTTTGTATCTGTGCACATAAGTAGATGTGCAGTTATATAAAAGAGCGCATTCATTTACAATTTTAAATTATAAAGGAGACCAATAGTGAATCGCAGCATAAAATTGTCGGGCGAGAACTCGAATAAGTATCGAAAATGTTTCCGGGGCAGATATTACTCTATACAAACAAAAATAATAAAGCATACTAAAGATGAAAGACCTTTGTATATCTCAAGATATTTGTGTGCAATCTGGTTGATTTAATCTTGACTCAGGACGGTTTCCCTATTTGTATACAGGAGTCGTCTCTCACTCTCCGTCCAAATCACCTTCTAGCCTAGCTTTCCTTATCGATCGTCCTTTGCCTCCGTGCACTTAGAGTATGGCATCTTGAAAAAGAGTTGGAGGTGATTGCGTTCCCATTGACACAAGTTTATAGAGTAGCGAGAGACGCATCGCAAAGGGGAGGCACGGGGATGACGTCGAAGGAGATGACGTAGGAAACGAAGGAGTTCGTAGGGTTGGTGCCAGGATAGATATGGAGCGAGCAGGTGCTCCCCATTTTCGCCCTCTCGGCGTACAATCCTTATAGATAACGCGTCGTTTGTAACTGTCACCGGGGTGGAAGAGAGAGATAGGCGGCAGCTACGTAAGTACGTGACACACACATACATACACGCGCACACGCATATGTATAGCCACCAGGAGGAAGGCTCGATGGAAAGAGAGAGAGACAGAAAATGAAAGAGGGGAGAATAGGAGAGGGAAGCAACGCATGGTACCACTCTCGGGAACGAGAGGGATAGTTGGTGTCGAAAGCCGGTGTGAGCGTGGATGCATACCAGTGCGAGAAAGGTTGATTCTATAGCGACGTCTCTCGAAGTCCGCTATATAGCACGGCGGGATCCGTCGGCCGGAACACCACTGTGTGTCAGTGGAAGCGCGGAGTGACTAATGTTACCTGAAGGTGGATTTGTATACCGGCTGAAATCGATAAGGACTCGAGACGGGTGACCGAAGGGCTAAAAGGAACCAAGTGGATGGCTGGCGAGAACGAGTAATGGGGAGAGATGGCCTGGCCATGGATTTAGAAAAGCGTGCCGCAATACGGGAAGGCAATAACTAAAATCTGTTTGCGAGAATTTGATAAGGTCACTGGATACGCACGAAATATTTAAACGATACATGTGTGATAATTTATCATTATTTCCCCATATATATTACACAATATAAGATTTTGAAAAATTTTAGTAAAGAAATAAATAATAACTTTCGAGAAATATTACATAGACATCTTACCGGATAGAGTACTAGTAAATTTTTACAAGTTGTGTGTTAGTAATGTCTATTAAGCTAGCCCCCCCACCAGTGCAAAATGAATTTTTACATATTCTAAAATTAAGTGCTAATTAGGTGCTAATTTGGTGCTGAGGTGCGAAATTAAGTGCTCGCACCGTTTGGCAGATTTTTTTAAATATATTGGGGGGGGCTAGCTTAACGTTAAGCTAGCCCCCCCCCCAAAAAAAAAAACGAGCACCTAATTCGACGACTAGATATCTTTAAATGTGATGGAAAAAGGAATTTTTTAGTACTATATATGTACGAGCACCTAATTATTTAAAATGACTTCTCTCTTGTGAGTGTATAGGCGCGACCGATGTTTAAGTCCGAATTTCTGCCAAACCGAACGAGCACCTAATTCGGCGACTAGATATCTTTAAATGTGATGGAAAAAGGAATTTTTTAGTACTATATATGTACGAGCACCTAATTATTTAACATGACTTCTCTCTTGTTAGTCTATAGGCGCGACCGATGTTTAAGTCCGAATTTCTGCCAAACCAAACGAGCACCTAATTCGGCGACTAGATATCTTTAAATGTGATAAAAAAAGGAATTTTTTGGTACTATATATGTACGAGCACCTAATTATTTAACATGACTTCTCTCTTGTTAGTCTATAGGCGCGACCGATGTTTAAGTCCGAATTTCTGCCAAACCGAACGAGCACCTAATTCGGCGACTAGATATCTTTAAATGTGACGGAAAAAGGAATTTTTTGGTCCTATATTTATACGAGCATCTAATTTTTTAAGATAACTTCTCTTGTGAACCAACCATTTGAAGTTCTGTTATATATTTTCAAATTATTTTTGTAATTTCTTTGAGCACCTAATTAGCACTTAATTCTAGTGTATTTGTTTCTTCATTTCCATTACAAATATAAATTTTTTTTTTTGGGGGGGGCTAGCTAAACGTTAAGCTAGCCCCCCCAATATATTTAAAAAAATCTGCCAAACGGTGCGAGCACTTAATTTCGCACCTCAGCAAAAAATTAGCACCTAATTAGCACTTAATTTTAGAATATGTAAAAATTCATTTTGCACTGGAGGGGGGGCTAGCTTAATAGACATCAAGTTGCGGGTGTTGCGCGAGTTGCGCGAGTTGCGCGAGTTGCGGGAGTTGCGCTAGTTGCGCGAGTTGCGGGTGTTGCGCGAGTTGCGCGAGTTGCGCGAGTTGCGGGTGTAGCGCGAGTTGCGGGTGTTGCACGAGTTGCGGGTGTTGCGCGAGTTGCGGGAGTTGCGCGAGTTGCGCGAGTTGCGCGAGTTGCGCGAGTTGCGCGAGTTGCGGGAGTTGCGCTAGTTGCGCGAGTTGCGGGTGTTGCGCGAGTTGCGCGAGTTGCGCGAGTTGCGCGAGTTGCGGGTGTTGCGCGAGTTGCGCGAGTTGCGCGAGTTGCGCGAGTTGCGCGAGTTGCGCGAGTTGCGCGAGTTGCGCGAGTTGCGCGAGTTGCGGGTGTTGCGCGAGTTGCGCGAGTTGCGCGAGTTGCGCGAGTTGCGGGTGTTGCGCGAGTTGCGCGAGTTGCGCGAGTTGCGCGAGTTGCGGGAGTTGCGCTAGTTGCGCGAGTTGCGAGTGTTGCGCGAGTTGCGCGAGTTGCGCGAGTTGCGCGAGTTGCGGGAGTTGCGCTAGTTGCGCGAGTTGCGGGTGTTGCGCGAGTTGCGGGTGTTGCGCGAGTTGCGCGAGTTGCGCGAGTTGCGCGAGTTGCGCGAGTTGCGCGAGTTGCGGGAGTTGCGCTAGTTGCGCGAGTTGCGGGTGTTGCGCGAGTTGCGGGTGTTGCGCGAGTTGCGCGAGTTGCGCGAGTTGCGGGAGTTGCGCGAGTTGCGGGTGTTGCGCGAGTTGCGGGTGTTGCGCGAGTTGCGGGAGTTGCGCGAGTTGCGCGAGTTGCGGGAGTTGCGCGAGTTGCGGGTGTTGCGCGAGTTGCGGGTGTTGCGCGAGTTGCGCGAGTTGCGCGAGTTGCGCGAGTTGCGCGAGTTGCGCGAGTTGCGCTAGTTGCGCGAGTTGCGGGTGTTGCGCGAGTTGCGCGAGTTGCGCGAGTTGCGGGTGTTGCGCGAGTTGCGCGAGTTGCGCGAGTTGCGGGTGTTGCGCGAGTTGCGCGAGTTGCGCGAGTTGCGGGTGTTGCGCGAGTTGCGCGAGTTGCGCGAGTTGCGCGAGTTGCGCGAGTTGCGCGAGTTGCGGGTGTTGCGCGAGTTGCGCGAGTTGCGCGAGTTGCGCGAGTTGCGCGAGTTGCGCGAGTTGCGGGTGTTGCGCGAGTTGCGCGAGTTGCGCGAGTTGCGCGAGTTGCGGGTGTTGCGCGAGTTGCGGGTGTTGCGCGAGTTGCGCTAGTTGCGCGAGTTGCGGGTGTTGCGCGAGTTGCGCGAGTTGCGGTTGTTGCGCGAGTTGCGCGAGTTGCGCGAGTTGCGCGAGTTGCGCGAGTTGCGCTAGTTGCGCGAGTTGCGGGTGTTGCGCGAGTTGCGCGAGTTGCGCGAGTTGCGCGAGTTGCGCGAGTTGCGCGAGTTGCGGGAGTTGCGCTAGTTGCGCGAGTTGCGGGTGTTGCGCGAGTTGCGGGTGTTGCGCGAGTTGCGCGAGTTGCGCGAGTTGCGCGAGTTGCGGGAGTTGCGCGAGTTGCGCGAGTTGCGGGTGTTGCGCGAGTTGCGTGAGTAGCAGGTGTTGCGAATGTTGCGGTGGTTGCACAAGTTGCGGAAGTTGTGCGAGTTGCGCGAGTTGCGCGAGTTGCGGGAGTTGCGCTAGTTGCGCGAGTTGCGGGTGTTGCGCGAGTTGCGCGAGTTGCGGGTGTTGCGCGAGTTGCGCGAGTTGCGCGAGTTGCGGGTGTTGCGCGAGTTGCGCGAGTTGCGCGAGTTGCGGGTGTTGCGCGAGTTGCGCGAGTTGCGCGAGTTGCGCGAGTTGCGCGAGTTGCGCGAGTTGCGGGTGTTGCGCGAGTTGCGCGAGTTGCGCGAGTTGCGCGAGTTGCGCGAGTTGCGCGAGTTGCGGGTGTTGCGCGAGTTGCGCGAGTTGCGCGAGTTGCGCGAGTTGCGGGTGTTGCGCGAGTTGCGGGTGTTGCGCGAGTTGCGCGTAGTTGCGCGAGTTGCGGGTGTTGCGCGAGTTGCGCGAGTTGCGGTTGTTGCGCGAGTTGCGCGAGTTGCGCGAGTTGCGCGAGTTGCGGGAGTTGCGCTAGTTGCGCGAGTTGCGGGTGTTGCGCGAGTTGCGCGAGTTGCGCGAGTTGCGCGAGTTGCGCGAGTTGCGCGAGTTGCGCGAGTTGCGGGAGTTGCGCTAGTTGCGCGAGTTGCGGGTGTTGCGCGAGTTGCGGGTGTTGCGGAAGTTGCGCGAGTTGCGCGAGTTGCGCGAGTTGCGGGAGTTGCGCTAGTTGCGCGAGTTGCGGGTGTTGCGCGAGTTGCGTGAGTTGCACGTGTTGCGAATGTTGCGGTGGTTGCGCAAGTTGCGCAAGTTGTGCGAGTTGCGCGAGTTGCGCGAGTTGCGGGAGTTGCGCTAGTTGCGCGAGTTGCGGGTGTTGAGCGAGTTGCGGGGGTTGCGCGAGTTGCGGGAGTTGCGCTAGTTGCGCGAGTTGCGGGTGTTGCGCGAGTTGCGCGAGTTGCGCGAGTTGCGGGTGTTGCGCGAGTTGCGCGAGTTGCGGGAGTTGCGCTAGTTGCGCTAGTTGCGCGAGTTGCGGGTGTTGCGCGAGTTGCGCGAGTTGCGCGAGTTGCGCGAGTTGCGGGTGTTGCGCGAGTTGCGCGAGTTGCGCGAGTTGCGCGAGTTGCGGGTGTTGCGCGAGTTGCGCGAGTTGCGCGAGTTGCGCGAGTTGCGGGTGTTGCGCGAGTTGGGCGAGTTGCGCGAGTTGCGCGAGTTGCGGGAGTTGCGCGAGTTGCGGGAGTTGCGCGAGTTGCGGGAGTTGCGCGAGTTGCGCGAGTTGCGCGTGTTGCGCGAGTTGCGGGTGTTGCGCGAGTTGCGGGAGTTGCGCGAGTTGCAGGTGTTGCGAAAGTTGCGGTGGTTGCGCAAGTTGTGCGAGTTGCGCGAGTTGCGCGCGAGTTGCGGGAGTTGCGCGAGTTGCGGGTGTTGCGCGAGTTGCGGGTGTTGCGCGAGTTGCGGGAGTTGCGCTAGTTGCGCGAGTTGCGGGTGTTGCGCGAGTTGCGGGTGTTGCGCGAGTTGCGGGTGTTGCGCGAGTTGCGCGAGTTGCGCGAGTTGCGGGAGTTGCGCTAGTTGCGCGAGTTGCGGGTGTTGCGCGAGTTGCGCGAGTTGCGCGAGTTGCGGGAGTTGCGCGTAGTTGCGCGAGTTGCGGGTGTTGCGCGAGTTGCGGGTGTTGCGCGAGTTGCGCGAGTTGCGCGAGTTGCGCGAGTTGCGGGAGTTGCGCTAGTTGCGCGAGTTGCGGGTGTTGCGCGAGTTGCGTGAGTAGCAGGTGTTGCGAAAGTTGCGGTGGTTGCACAAGTTGCGCAAGTTGTGCGAGTTGCGCGAGTTGCGCGAGTTGCGGGAGTTGCGCTAGTTGCGCGAGTTGCGGGTGTTGCGCGAGTTGCGGGTGTTGCGCGAGTTGCGGGAGTTGCGCTAGTTGCGCGAGTTGCGGGTGTTGCGCGAGTTGCGCGAGTTGCGCGAGTTGCGGGTGTTGCGCGAGTTGCGGGTGTTGCGCGAGTTGCGGGAGTTGCGCGAGTTGCGCGAGTTGCGGGAGTTGCGCGAGTTGCGGGTGTTGCGCGAGTTGCGGGTGTTGCGCGAGTTGCGCGAGTTGCGCGAGTTGCGCGAGTTGCGCGAGTTGCGCTAGTTGCGGGTGTTGCGGGTGTTGCGCGAGTTGCGCGAGTTGCGCGAGTTGCGGGTGTTGCGCGAGTTGCGCGAGTTGCGCGAGTTGCGGGTGTTGCGCGAGTTGCGCGAGTTGCGCGAGTTGCGGGTGTTGCGCGAGTTGCGCGAGTTGCGCGAGTTGCGCGAGTTGCGCTAGTTGCGCGAGTTGCGGGTGTTGCGCGAGTTGCGCGAGTTGCGCGAGTTGCGCGAGTTGCGCGAGTTGCGCGAGTTGCGGGTGTTGCGCGAGTTGCGCGAGTTGCGCGAGTTGCGCGAGTTGCGGGTAGTTGCGCGAGTTGCGGGTGTTGCGCGAGTTGCGCTAGTTGCGCGAGTTGCGGGTGTTGCGCGAGTTGCGCGAGTTGCGGTTGTTGCGCGAGTTGCGCGAGTTGCGCGAGTTGCGCGAGTTGCGGGAGTTGCGCTAGTTGCGCGAGTTGCGGGTGTTGCGCGAGTTGCGCGAGTTGCGCGAGTTGCGCGAGTTGCGCGAGTTGCGCGAGTTGCGCGAGTTGCGGAGTTGCGCTAGTTGCGCGAGTTGCGGGTGTTGCGCGAGTTGCGGGTGTTGCGCGAGTTGCGCGAGTTGCGCGAGTTGCGCGAGTTGCGGGAGTTGCGCTAGTTGCGCGAGTTGCGGGTGTTGCGCGAGTTGCGTGAGTAGCACGTGTTGCGAATGTTGCGGTGGTTGCACAAGTTGCGCAAGTTGTGCGAGTTGCGCGAGTTGCGCGAGTTGCGGGAGTTGCGCTAGTTGCGCGAGTTGCGGGTGTTGAGCGAGTTGCGGGTGTTGCGCGAGTTGCGGGAGTTGCGCTAGTTGCGCGAGTTGCGGGTGTTGCGCGAGTTGCGCGAGTTGCGCGAGTTGCGCGAGTTGCGCGAGTTGCGCGAGTTGCGGGTGTTGCGCGAGTTGCGCGAGTTGCGCGAGTTGCGCGAGTTGCGGGAGTTGCGCGAGTTGCGGGAGTTGCGCGAGTTGCGGGAGTTGCGCTAGTTGCGCGAGTTGCGCGAGTTGCGCGAGTTGCGGGTGTTGCGCGAGTTGCGGGAGTTGCGCGAGTTGCAGGTGTTGCGAAAGTTGCGGTGGTTGCGCAAGTTGTGCGAGTTGCGCGAGTTGCGCGAGTTGCGCGAGTTGCGGGAGTTGCGCGAGTTGCGGGTGTTGCGCGAGTTGCGGGTGTTGCGCGAGTTGCGGGAGTTGCGCTAGTTGCGCGAGTTGCGGGTGTTGCGCGAGTTGCGGGTGTTGCGCGAGTTGCGGGTGTTGCGCGAGTTGCGCGAGTTGCGCGAGTTGCGGGAGTTGCGCTAGTTGCGCGAGTTGCGGGTGTTGCGCGAGTTGCGCGAGTTGCGCGAGTTGCGGGAGTTGCGCTAGTTGCGCGAGTTGCGGGTGTTGCGCGAGTTGCGGGTGTTGCGCGAGTTGCGCGAGTTGCGCGAGTTGCGCGAGTTGCGCGAGTTGCGCGAGTTGCGCAAGTTGCGGTGGTTGCACAAGTTGCGTGAGTTGCAGGTGTTGCGAAAGTTGCGGTGGTTGCACAAGTTGCGCAAGTTGTGCGAGTTGCGCGAGTTGCGCGAGTTGCGCGAGTTGCGCGAGTTGCGCGAGTTGCGGGAGTTGCGCGAGTTGCGGGTGTTGCGCGAGTTGCGGGAGTTGCGCTAGTTGCGCGAGTTGCGGGTGTTGCGCGAGTTGCGCGAGTTGCGCGAGTTGCGGGTGTTGCGCGAGTTGCGCGAGTTGCGCTAGTTGCGCTAGTTGCGCGAGTTGCGGGTGTTGCGCGAGTTGCGCGAGTTGCGCGAGTTGCGCGAGTTGCGGGTGTTGCGCGAGTTGCGCGAGTTGCGCGAGTTGCGCGAGTTGCGGGAGTTGCGCTGGTTGCGCTAGTTGCGCGAGTTGCGGGTGTTGCGCGAGTTGCGCGAGTTGCGCGAGTTGCGCGAGTTGCGCGAGTTGCGGGTGTTGCGCGAGTTGCGCGAGTTGCGCGAGTTGCGCGAGTTGCGGGTGTTGCGCGAGTTGCGCGAGTTGCGCGAGTTGCGGGAGTTGCGCGAGTTGCGCGAGTTGCGCGAGTTGCGCGAGTTGCGCGAGTTGCGCGAGTTGCGGGTGTTGCGCGAGTTGCGGGAGTTGCGCTAGTTGCGCGAGTTGCGCGAGTTGCGGAGTTGCGCGAGTTGCGCGAGTTGCGGGAGTTGCGCGAGTTGCGCGAGTTGCGCGAGTTGCGGGAGTTGCGCGAGTTGCGGGTGTTGCGCGAGTTGCGGGTGTTGCGCGAGTTGCGGGAGTTGCGCGAGTTGCGCGAGTTGCGGGAGTTGCGCGAGTTGCGGGTGTTGCGCGAGTTGCGGGTGTTGCGCGAGTTGCGCGAGTTGCGCGAGTTGCGCTAGTTGCGCTAGTTGCGCGAGTTGCGGGTGTTGCGCGAGTTGCGCGAGTTGCGCGAGTTGCGGGTGTTGCGCGAGTTGCGCGAGTTGCGCGAGTTGCGGGTGTTGCGCGAGTTGCGCGAGTTGCGCGAGTTGCGGGTGTTGCGCGAGTTGCGCGAGTTGCGCGAGTTGCGCTAGTTGCGCGAGTTGCGGGTGTTGCGCGAGTTGCGCGAGTTGCGCGAGTTGCGCGAGTTGCGCGAGTTGCGCGAGTTGCGGGAGTTGCGCGAGTTGCGCGAGTTGCGGGAGTTGCGCGAGTTGCGGGTGTTGCGCGAGTTGCGCGAGTTGCGCGAGTTGCGCGAGTTGCGCGAGTTGCGGGAGTTGCGCTAGTTGCGCGAGTTGCGGGTGTTGCGCGAGTTGCGTGAGTAGCAGGTGTTGCGAAAGTTGCGGTGGTTGCACAAGTTGCGCAAGTTGCGCGAGTTGCGCGAGTTGCGGGAGTTGCGCGAGTTGCGCGAGTTGCGGGTGTTGCGCGAGTTGCGGGAGTTGCGCGAGTTGCGCGAGTTGCGGGAGTTGCGCGAGTTGCGCGAGTTGCGCGAGTTGCGCGAGTTGCGGTTGCGCGAGTTGCGCGAGTTGCGGGAGTTGCGGGAGTTGCGCTAGTTGCGCTAGTTGCGCGAGTTGCGCGAGTTGCGCGAGTTGCGGGTGTTGCGCGAGTTGCGCGAGTTGCGCGAGTTGCGCGAGTTGCGGAGTTGCGGGTTGCGCGAGTTGCGCGAGTTGCGCGAGTTGCGGGAGTAGCGCGAGTTGCGCGAGTTGCGCGAGTTGCGCGAGTTGCGCGAGTTGCGGGTGTTGCGCGAGTTGCGCGAGTTGCGCGAGTTGCGCGAGTTGCGGGTGTTGCGCGAGTTGCGCGAGTTGCGCGAGTTGCGGGAGTTGCGCTAGTTGCGCGAGTTGCGGGTGTTGCGCGAGTTGCGGGAGTTGCGCTAGTTGCGCTAGTTGCGCGAGTTGCGGGTGTTGCGCGAGTTGCGCTAGTTGCGCGAGTTGCGGGTGTTGCGCGAGTTGCGCGAGTTGCGCGAGTTGCGCGAGTTGCGCGAGTTGCGGGAGTTGCGCGAGTTGCGGGAGTTGCGCGAGTTGCGGAGTTGCGCGAGTTGCGCGAGTTGCGGGTGTTGCGCGAGTTGCGGGAGTTGCGCTAGTTGCGCTAGTTGCGCGAGTTGCGCGAGTTGCGCGAGTTGCGGGTGTTGCGCGAGTTGCGCGAGTTGCGCGAGTTGCGCGAGTTGCGCGAGTTGCGCGAGTTGCGGGGTTGCGCGAGTTGCGCGAGTTGCGCGAGTTGCGGGAGTAGCGCGAGTTGCGCGAGTTGCGCGAGTTGCGCGAGTTGCGGGTGTTGCGCGAGTTGCGCGAGTTGCGCGAGTTGCGCGAGTTGCGGGTGTTGCGCGAGTTGCGCGAGTTGCGCGAGTTGCGGGAGTTGCGCGAGTTGCGCGAGTTGCGGGTGTTGCGCGAGTTGCGGGAGTTGCGCTAGTTGCGCTAGTTGCGCGAGTTGCGGGTGTTGCGCGAGTTGCGCTAGTTGCGCGAGTTGCGGGTGTTGCGCGAGTTGCGCGAGTTGCGCGAGTTGCGCGAGTTGCGCGAGTTGCGGGAGTTGCGCGAGTTGCGGGAGTTGCGGGAGTTGCGCTAGTTGCGCGAGTTGCGGGTGTTGCGCGAGTTGCGGGAGTTGCGCTAGTTGCGCTAGTTGCGCGAGTTGCGGGTGTTGCGCGAGTTGCGCTAGTTGCGCGAGTTGCGGGTGTTGCGCGAGTTGCGCGAGTTGCGCGAGTTGCGCGAGTTGCGCGAGTTGCGCGAGTTGCGGGAGTTGCGCGAGTTGCGCGAGTTGCGCGAGTTGCGGGTGTTGCGCGAGTTGCGGGAGTTGCGCTAGTTGCGCGAGTTGCGGGTGTTGCGCGAGTTGCGCGAGTTGCGCGAGTTGCGGGAGTTGCGCTAGTTGCGCGAGTTGCGGGTGTTGCGCGAGTTGCGGGAGTTGCGCTAGTTGCGCGATTTGCGGGTGTTGCGCGAGTTGCGCGAGTTGAGCGAGTTGCGCGAGTTGCGCGAGTTGCGCGAGTTGCGGGTGCAGCGCGAGTTGCGGGTGTAGCGCAAGTTGCGATGTCTATTAAGCTAGCCCCCCCACCAGTGCAAAATGAATTTTTACATATTCTAAAATTAAGTGCTAATTAGGTGCTAATTTGGTGCTGAGGTGCGAAATTAAGTGCTCGCACCGTTTGGCAGATTTTTTTAAATATATTGGGGGGGGGCTAGCTTAACGTTAAGCTAGCCCCCCCCAAAAAAAAAACGAGCACCTAATTCGACGACTAGATATCTTTAAATGTGATGGAAAAAGGAATTTTTTAGTACTATATATGTACGAGCACCTAATTATTTAAAATGACTTCTCTCTTGTGAGTGTATAGGCGCGACCGATGTTTAAGTCCGAATTTCTGCCAAACCGAACGAGCACCTAATTCGGCGACTAGATATCTTTAAATGTGATGGAAAAAGGAATTTTTTAGTACTATATATGTACGAGCACCTAATTATTTAACATGACTTCTCTCTTGTTAGTCTATAGGCGCGACCGATGTTTAAGTCCGAATTTCTGCCAAACCAAACGAGCACCTAATTCGGCGACTAGATATCTTTAAATGTGATAAAAAAAGGAATTTTTTGGTACTATATATATACGAGCACCTATTTATTTAAAATGACTTCTCTCTTGTGAGTGTATAGGCGCGACCGATGTTTAAGTCCGAATTTCTGCCAAACCGAACGAGCACCTAATTCGGCGACTAGATATCTTTAAATGTGATGGAAAAAGGAATTTTTTAGTACTATATATGTACGAGCACCTAATTATTTAACATGACTTCTCTCTTGTCAGTCTATAGGCGCGACCGATGTTTAAGTCCGAATTTCTGCCAAACCGAACGAGCACCTAATTCGGCGACTTGATATCTTTAAATGTGATGGAAAAAGGAATTTTTTAGTACTATATATGTACGAGCACCTAATTATTTAACATGACTTCTCTCTTGTTAGTCTATAGGCGC
This sequence comes from Solenopsis invicta, assembly GCF_016802725.1. Taxonomy (NCBI): domain Eukaryota; kingdom Metazoa; phylum Arthropoda; class Insecta; order Hymenoptera; family Formicidae; genus Solenopsis; species Solenopsis invicta. The sequence continues at coordinate 12,313,036 of NC_052664.1, read as the reverse complement.
GACCGATGTTTAAGTCCGAATTTCTGCCAAACCAAACGAGCACCTAATTCGGCGACTAGATATCTTTAAATGTGATAAAAAAAGGAATTTTTTGGTACAATATATATACGAGCACCTAATTATTTAACATGACTTCTCTCTTGTGAGTGTATAGACGCGACCGATGTTTAAGTCCGAATTTCTGCCAAACCGAACGAGCACCTAATTCGGCGACTAGATATCTTTAAATGTGATGGAAAAAGGAATTTTTTAGTACTATATATATACGAGCACCTATTTATTTAAAATGACTTCTCTCTTGTGAGTGTATAGGCGCGACCGATGTTTAAGTCCGAATTTCTGCCAAACCGAACGAGCACCTAATTCGGCGACTAGATATCTTTAAATGTGATGGAAAAAGGAATTTTTTAGTACTATATATGTACGAGCACCTAATTATTTAACATGACTTCTCTCTTGTCAGTCTATAGGCGCGACCGATGTTTAAGTCCGAATTTCTGCCAAACCGAACGAGCACCTAATTCGGCGACTTGATATCTTTAAATGTGATGGAAAAAGGAATTTTTTAGTACTATATATGTACGAGCACCTAATTATTTAACATGACTTCTCTCTTGTTAGTCTATAGGCGCGACCGATGTTTAAGTCCGAATTTCTGCCAAACCAAACGAGCACCTAATTCGGCGACTAGATATCTTTAAATGTGATAAAAAAAGGAATTTTTTGGTACTATATATGTACGAGCACCTAATTATTTAACATGACTTCTCTCTTGTGAGTGTATAGACGCGACCGATGTTTAAGTCCGAATTTCTGCCAAACCGAACGAGCACCTAATTCGGCGACTAGATATCTTTAAATGTGATGGAAAAAGGAATTTTTTAGTACTATATATGTACGAGCACCTAATTATTTAACATGACTTCTCTCTTGTTAGTCTATAGGCGCGACCGATGTTTAAGTCCGAATTTCTGCTAAACCAAACGAGCACCTAATTCGGCGACTAGATATCTTTAAATGTGATAAAAAAAGGAATTTTTTGGTACTATATATGTACGAGCACCTAATTATTTAACATGACTTCTCTCTTGTTAGTCTATAGGCGCGACCGATGTTTAAGTCCGAATTTCTGCCAAACCAAACGAGCACCTAATTCGGCAACTAGATATCTTTAAATGTGACGGAAAAAGGAATTTTTTGGTCCTATATTTATACGAGCATCTAATTTTTTAAGATAACTTTTCTTGTGAACCAACCATTTGAAGTTCTGTTATATATTTTCAAATTATTTTTGTAATTTCTTTGAGCACCTAATTAGCACTTAATTCTAGTGTATTTGTTTCTTCATTTCCATTACAAATATAAATTTTTTTTTTGGGGGGGGGCTAGCTTAACGTTAAGCTAGCCCCCCCCAATATATTTAAAAAAATCTGCCAAACGGTGCGAGCACTTAATTTCGCACCTCAGCAAAAAATTAGCACCTAATTAGCACTTAATTTTAGAATATGTAAAAATTCATTTTGCACTGGAGGGGGGGCTAGCTTAATAGACATGTGTTAGTATTCATTTTTTGACACTCAATACGATAATTCAGTGTGCGTGTAAAAAAAATATTAAAAATTTGTTAAAATGAAATAAATTCAAAATAAAATAGACAATCAGATTTTATTGTGAATATTATTATCTGTATTTAAATGTAAAAAATATGATAGTTTAATTTGTAAAAATTTTTACGTAATTATTATTAATTATTTAAAAATAAATGTCCTTATATTTTTGTTAAGAAGAGATACATTTTCCAAAATAAAAGAAGATGTGTAGATATGAAATATCACACGTATGTACGTACATGTATGCTATCAAACTAGATCAAATAACCGCATAATTGCCTGGTTATGACTTCCATTATTATAAATTTTCCGTGATATAAAACGTCTCATTGTCAATCTTCATTTCTCGCATTTCGTAAAATCGTCAATAAATATCAATGGCAGTTTATCAATCGCCATTGCTGTTAAACGTAAAGTACTAGAAAAGTGTATTTATATTGCATGACGATCCGTATTGTCGGAAGTAATCGAGTGACGTGTAGTATAATCGTCATTAAGCATGCGCGGGAAACTCGACGTTTATTCAGTTTTACTTTGCGACACGTCCGACGAAGTTTAAATCAGCCCGACAAGGTAGCGCGCTCGGAAGAGCCCAACATCCGCTCCGCAGAAAATATTCGGAGCCGTACAAATGACTGCGAAGTGATAAATAATGTAACGGAGCCGGGCTCTCGTGTTACGTGTCGCGGATAACGTATCGTTCCCATTATACGTACGTACCTAACGTTACGTCCGAATGGACATCGTATGGCTCAAAATATAGTGTTAGGCTATCGCATGAAAAACAAGTAGGCGAATTGCTAGTAGCAGCCGCAAAAAGTGCAAGTGCGATATCACTTGGACAATACGTCTAAAATGTGTGTCTCTACAATGTGCAATACGCGTACACTAGACGCACAATAGAAGAGCACTTATGTAAGCTGTTGTATTTATGATTGCCAATAACTAACGTAACGTCTTTTAGATTTCGTAACAAGATCTTGGCAGTCTTTTGACATAACATTATCTAACGTTATCCCTGTTTCGCAATATGTTATAATTTGTTCAGTAATATTTCAGCAATATATGTGAATATATGTATGCCTACAAAAAACACTTGATTATTCAAGCAGAAAGTATAATTATACAATAATTTTTATGTAAGGATAATTTTACGTAATAAATTAAATTACTGTTATAATAAGAATTGTGATAATTAAAGATATAATTAAAGTTTCTTACAAAAACTAAACAAATCCATTTCTTTTTACCATAAATCTTATTGTTAGTGCCAAATTATTCCTTATCAGTAGTAGCGTCACATCGCGAATAATTTTATTCTGGCAAGGATCCAATAGGAAACGGAAAATAGATAAATATAAATAGTTAGTAAATATATAAAATTTCCGTAAAAATCAAACAAGAGTTAAATCTAAAAGTTTTTTTTACTATTTTTCTTTAAATGAATCCTCAAAAATATTAATTAAAGCTTAAAACTTTGGTCTTATACCTATTATATGTTCGGTGAAAAGTTTCCACAATAATTTATACAACAAGAAATTATCAGAAGTTTTCTGTTAAGAATAATTCATTAAATTTTGCAAATAAAAGTGAAATATTATTACCTAGTACTTCAATAATATTTTCTTTATGGTCTCTATCATTATTAAAGTTCTAAAAAAAAGATAAATGTAAAATATTATAAAGTAAATAAATAGAAAATAGAAAATTTCTGCAAAAAACATCAAGCAAGTTTAGAGGTTCTTTTTACTTCTTTTTAAATAAGTCGTTAAACTATTAATTAAAACTTATAACTTAATTCTCATACCTATTACATGTCTGGAAAAAATTGCCATATTATATATATTTACACAATAAACTACATTTATTATATATATATATATATATATATATATATATATATATATACACACATATATTTACACAATAGTTTGAAGATAATAAATATTTCTGTTTCTTGAAAATGTAACTTGTTTGTAGAAATGTAACTTGGTTTTTGTAGAAAACATTTCAACTGCATTTCAATTTATTTAAAATAATATGCAAAACGATTTTATATAATATTCTTTCAGAATATTTGAAATATTAACCGTGTCTATATTGTGCTCACGCATGTAAAAAAAATCTGTGAAGTTTGTGGAATTTATAAAAGTTGTTGCGCTTTATCATTCAAATACAAATTTATAAATTAATAAGGGGCCAAAACACATTACAATTAGAATCAATTTTAAAAAGTGAAAATTTCTCGTTTTGTTGATATTTTTTCCATCCTTTGTTTCTGAACGGTAACGCGTTCAAAGCGTACAACTTTTATTTGTTATGTTATAAAATAAATAAATTACCAAACATATCACGATGCGTTGCTTTACCAAATTTGATGAATGGTAGAATGGTCAAAAGGGAGTTTGTTACGATATCCAGTCACGATAAAGGCAGCGTTGATTTAATAAAATTTATTGAATAAATCCGAGCAGTAAAATTTGCTATTTCAGAGAGGTAAACGTTTCTCTTTTTGAGACGAAATTGTCTTGCCGCTGCATTTCGCGTGAAAGTATTTTTCATGGTGCAGCAATCTGGCTACGTGCGACACAAAACTCTGCCGGCGATATATTTTGGAAAGAGTAGAGATTCATTACGGTATTACGACCATAAAGCCTCTTTCATATTATTCATTCTCGCGTAGCGACATTACGTTTTACTGAGCCAACTTTGAGTGAATCACGTAGCATGACAGAGAAATTTTTATTTTAATTTGTACTTTTAAACATACACAAAAACTGTTATAATTTTCTAGATATTTTTTATAAAGTGATTTGTTAAGAAAGTGAAAACTTTAACTGCTTTTAATTATTAGAGAAGCAGCAATAATTGCTTTATAATTATAAATATATACATAAAAAAAGATAATTATTAACATAATATTCTCGCTTGTATTCCTATCAAATTTTGTATGTTATGTTGAACTAGATTCAAATTGATAAACTATTTCAACATTATTAATTATTTAAATAGAAATATTTAATCAGAGAAAGAAAAAGAGAGAGAGAGAAAAAGATATCGATATATTTTATTGCCTAAATTTATCACTTCTACTATTAATTGATATAAACTAGTCATATTAAACATATTCATTAAACTTATTAATTAAATGGCTACATAATTCTAATTACATACGTTTTAGGAATTCATTTTTTACTTAAATTTATTTGATGTTTTCTCTTCTATTGCCACATTGCGCGCAGAGGATAATTTATAAAATTAAATCAAAAAATACCATTCAACCTAACGAGTTTATTGCTGATGCGTTCTCTTTCGATCGTGTATTTCTTGTTGCTTGTCGTCGTCCGATAAAAATTGACTAGAGCTGTCGTTGTACCGCATCTCCCGCGGTAAACAAAATTACGACAATATTAAGAGTCTCCGTGCCCGAAGCGAAGTGACGGTCGGCCGCGCTGCGCTGCCAGGAAAACTTTTCTAGTGCTCGTCGTTACACCTCGGTATACCCCGTCGGACTCAGAAAATAATGTGGCGTGACTAGAAGACTCTCCCTTGATTCCCTGCCAGATACGCAATTTACGGCCACGCCATGTAGACCGATGGAAATTCCGCGCGGATTTGTCGTTTTGGAATTCTTCCCGCAAAAATTGACATCTGAATTCTGAGACGAGAGTCGAAAACGTATGAAATATGATGGTCTCTGTTCAAGCATGAATAATTTACTGCTGTCAATTATTACCGGTGGAAACGAAGAAGCATTGGCCGCATTATCAGACATAGATTAGTAATATGCATTAATATGCACCGAATGTCTTTGAATTAACGGTACGATTAAAAATGGAGATTTCCAGTGACGAAATAAATTGAAAACGTAGAGCGAAAGTTTTTTCGCCGGAAGCTCCGTTTCCGAACCTGATAAATATTTACATTGTAAATCCTAGTACCGCCAGGAAAAGGATGAAAGGATATTTTATCAGCATTCTCGAAAAATCCACGTTTATTCGGCGAGCACGTTTTTTATCGGATATTTTCGCGGCCGGCTAAGTCGTTCATTCTGTAAAATCTCTCTATTCAGGAAGCTCTTCCGGCGACTAAAACTCCATGTCGGAATCCGGAAGCGAGGAGCGAGAGAGTATCGAGAGCGTATTAACCGTCCGGCTTTGGGCGAGCCGATGTCAATACAAGCTGGAACGGAATCACGAAGTGAAAACGACTCGGAGGTACTGGGCAACCGGCCAGAACGTTGCTGATATCGCTCGGTATAAGTTTCCCATCTAAGTTTCCTTGGTCTATCTGATCTGGGATATTGTATCGCGGTTTAGAAGTGAATCGAGTATGATTGAATCACGTCAAGGCTAATCGTCTATCGTGATTACAAATACGACTCGGCTGAAGAAACGAAAAAAAAAAAACGAGTTTTATTGATACATCAATTAATTTGTTTTGCAGACAAATGACAAATTTATTTAAACGAAACAAAAAGGCATCACGACATCAGAATGTTGTCATAATGATTACACAATGATTATTAAAAATCCCTTTTCGATTTATTTTATGATCACTTTAAGGTTACCGTGACCTGTTGTTCTCCCTGGATTTGCCGAGTTATCGCCTATTAAACTTAGTAAGTTACTATTATTTTAGTCTATTATATTATGCTTTATTACATAGTAACTTAAGCGACTAAGTTGTTCTAAAATTATGAAAACTTGACATTGATTTTCGATAAATGTTTCTTCTATAACCAAAGCTATAATCTGTGAAGTTAACTAAGTCAGCTAAACTGGGTTTACTTAACTCGAATTATTGATATAACAGAGCGGTCGCGGTTCATCGCCGTACTTTATTTTAACATGCCCTGGTAGAATCGTTACAAAAAAACAGTTTACAAAAGCCGATGAGAAGTATGAACGTATATATCAAATCTTTAACTCTTGCTATGCAAATCATTGATAAAAAAAAAAGAAAAATAGAGCAGCTCGGATTTAACATCCGATGGTGAAATGCCTGGTAAGCCGACGGACTCCGTCAGGATCAAAGTTTACCGGATTCGTATCGGAAAGCCGCAAACTTTCCAGCGGAAAAGTTGTGTACATAAAAAATCAATCGGCGGTATCGTTTGACAGACATCAGGAATGAAACCGCACATCGCCGCTAGTTTATTGTGGTATCAAATCGCAGGGTGCTTGGGGCACAATAAAATACCGCGGCCGATGTCGATCCTATATCTTCAGGGTTCATCCGTGGCACGGCCAGACGCATAAACCATAAAGACACGTGCTACCTATGAAATTCTCCGGCAAACGTACGATCCAGTAGAATCCATTGGGGAGTTCTACATACGGTCCCTACTAAAGAATCCCTAAACGTGTGAGATTCTATCGTCTCTTTTCCAATCGCACTCTTATAAAACACGTATGTAGAATGTATACACGGTGTCCAAGCAAGACTCAAAACAAGCAATGTTGCGCTTAGATCATTAAAAATCATGTAAAGATAAAATAAATTAGACAAATGTATCTTAGAGAAAATAAAGATAATTTAATTTTAATTTATCTAGATAAACGATAAAATTATACATGATTTTATCTAAATTATTTCTTGGATAATGTTGCTATTGAGCAAAACAATTGAGGATGATAACAATATGTTTGTATTTTTAATTCTAAATCTTTATTACTTTAAAACAAAAGCTCTTCCACTAATTTAATCTGACAAAAAATATTTTTCTCTGGATTTGAATCAATGCGCAAATAAAAATCGAAGTTAAAAAAAAAAAGAAATATACAACTCGTATCAAAGATCAGCAGTAATGCAATGTATAAAATGTTCCAAAACTATATATTCAAAAACTTTTATAAGAAACTTTGTCAATCATTATGACTGTATAGTTTTTGGGTAAATTTTATATTGTACTAATACTGATCTATATCGATTTTCAATATTGGCAGCGCATTTTAAAATGCAACCCTGTTATTATTACTTTGAAAATTTCTCCTTAGGATAAATAGTAATTTGAAGATTGAGACTAACAACTAAACCTACTCAAATGTTATATCCTGATTTTGATAAGCTTTGAGTATGTTGTAATTTAAGTCAAAATAAGAAAGAAATATTTGTTTTAAACGTGCCCGTAAATAATATGATCGTTAAAAGGATAAAACACGCTCTTGAAATTTAGAAAGAAAAGAGAAATTACATTTCCAAAACATTTGAATAAACTATTATAAAGTACATAGAAAACTATAAAACTTTTATTTAAAGCTTCTTTTTATATCTTTTACTGTTTCGACGATATTAGCGCAAAAAGGTTAAATGTTCCGATACTTTGTACATCTTATTTATATATTCTTTAATACAGAAATCGAAAAAATAATGTGACATGTTCGCTAAAAATTTTTACTTAATCGATTTTATATTTCCCAATATATATTATAATTTCTTTACTCACGATTCATAGAATTTTTTAAGAAATTGTAATCAGCAAAAATTGCTGTCTGCGGGTTACAATAAGAATATTAAGAAATGCCTTACATGAGCAGAGCCATTCTGACACAGATTTGATACGAAGAGGTAGATAGTTATGATGTCATTCGGTTGAGAAACGACGCGAATTCGCGCCAAGTGCTAGCAATTTTTCGCCACGATAATCGATGACATGGGCGAAGGTAATAAAAAGAAACAGCGCCGCGACGAGCTTGTAACGAGGAAGCCGATAAACGCGATCGTAAATGCTATCGTTTCCTTGTGTTTTTTCTACCGGTCCGTTTGCTGGATCGTTTCGCACGCGAAGCGTAATTACTTCTACCTAGCATTGCTGATAAATTAAAAAGGATGTAACGAGAGAGAGAAAGAGAAAGAGAGAGGGAGAGACTCCAAAGCGTAAACAGAAATTTGGAAAATTAACAATTAGCTACAGGTAAAACGTTAGCTTTTGATACTTTGAATTTATTCACGAATACGCACACACTGTTTTACACAGTGACAAATATACGAGTATCTCCAATCAATGTACGAATTTTTATCCTTTATAGAGTTTGATGTAGAACTAAGATTAGCATTAAAAAATTAAAACCTGTAAATTTGGCAATTTTAACATGGACGTAATTTCCAATCATATTAGATATTCACGTTCTCAACGTAGGAGATTGAAATTGATTATTCGATTATTCCGATTATTATTAATGAAAATTTGATTACAAATTAATTATGAAGGCATTTAATGTTAAAGTTTACATACGTCTGGCGTAGCCCTCAGGCTATAAGTGAATAATTAACATACGTTATTTTTCTGTTAATTTGAATTTTAACAGAAAGATTTATAATTGTAAAACGGTAAATATAATTATTTCGTATTTATGGAAAACTTTCAGTTAATACAGACGGTACAAATTGAGAGAGAAGATTTAACTCTTATCCGTGCGCGAGATTTTGATTAGAAATTAATTATTTTTTCTCTTTTATTGTACAAGTATGTAAAACAAGTAGTAGTTATACTTCTGAGAGATAAACATATTTTTTTCATTATTATAATATCATTTTGAGATATACATCTGGGAAAACCACGTCTATATTAATTATGCAAATTTAGATTCTGCTTCATTAATTTTAATAATCATTTCATATGCTTCTATCTACTGAAATGTTCATTTATTAAAATAAATGAAATAATAATTGAAACTTTATGTAATATTTGATAATTATTAAATTTTTTTTTTTTAAATCACAACATGCATTTTGGCATTCGGACTCCCGTGATATACGCACAGCATGTATCCAGGACATGTGTTTGACGACAGTTGAATTCCGGTCGTTCGTCTCTTTCGAAAAATATGAAATTTAGCTCCCGGTGAACACCATCGGGTATGCAACGATATACGCTGGCAACAGTATACGCGCGAACATTTAAACAAAGACTATATTTATTTTATAAGATAATGCTCGTTCGTGAACGCTTTTGTTCTTGTTGCGATGCACTCGTGCATGTGGTAGTTTGCGTAGCGGATCGCGAACGAAAGATTCTATTCCCGCGCGGCATATCGTCGTCTATCGATAGAGATACGTACGTATCGCGTATCGACATCGTGAAAATATTTCCGAAACACCGAAACGGGATGTCCATCTGACGCGGTGCGCGCGCGAGAACGCGTCGCTCCGAAAACATTTTCGACCATTTCGAACTCGTTTGTCAGCACTTCGCCCTCGACGAACCCGCGCACTCGATGGATGTATCGATCATCCGAAATGTAAACTTCCGACGCAGAAATATAATTCACACGCTGTAGGTACTCGTCCCGCACGCCGAAACATGATATTTCAAAATGCAACGTAAAAATCGCCACGTCGCTTATTGTTTTCGTGCGCGTGTACTAATAAACGCTGCTCGCGTCCTAGCGCTGTGTCGTGTCGCGTGCCAAATACAAATATTTCCGGCGAACAAAAGTAATTACCGGCCGATAAACTCTTGCGCGGCAAATTTGTTATGCAAACGCGTGTTTATCGCGTAACTGCAACGAATGCCGTCATCTGTTATTTTCACTACGGAATTGCGTACATTCCTGTGCGCATGTCGCTTGCAGTTCTCGTCTCATACGTGGCAATGCTATTGCAGACATATCGGATACAATGAGAAATCAACTCTGACATGAACATAATGTTTCATGTAATTTATGAAAAAGAATCAAATTATGACAGCCAGCTCTTGAAGTCTCCTAAACACTACAGCGAAATTAACAATCGCGATCAATAAATTGCTTCCGCATTTTGTAAGCTGTATAATTTTTTCCCCCTTTTAATCACATTGTAATCGTCAATCGATCATTTTAGAATATTTTAGACAAAGATAATCAATACCTTCCGTGCAGCACATCTGTCACTAATGCACTTTGACAAAAATACTTTGATGGTATACATAGCTCCTTACATTGGCTTTAAATTGTAAAAGTGACTAACCTGAAACAAAAAAAAGAAACTTAGATTAGAAAAAATGCTGACGTACATGAGAAAGTGAAATTTGAGAAAACGGTACGCAATAAAAAATAGAAGACGTAAAATGCCATTTTTTGCTGTGGTATCTGTTATAAATTTCACCGCGTGTATTTGATTGTTAATCATAACCGGAAACGTGATATTCGAACACGGCATTTATCAGGCTTTAAACTGAAAACTTGCGTGGCCTTGCAACTTTATCAATTGTGTGGCCAGCTTCTGCTCTACAGATTGGATAGGCTAGCAATACGCATTAACGGAATTGGGAAAGCAGATAGCTATGTGCATATATGTGTTTTTGTACATATATATGTATTAAAACTCCATATATATTCTACGACTTTCGTTACACTTTCCAAACTTTTTGGACCCGCTATAACTCTTCGACTTTCTTTACTTGTTGCAACTCTTCAAGAAGGAAATCCTGTTATAATTTAATTATTGAAAGATACGTACACGCACACAATGTAAATTGGGGATATCTTATAATTTTTATTATAAGCTCTAATCATAATTGTATGCTTGATACTATTATATAGAATTCGAGTATTTAATAGAACAATTTTACATGATAAAAAGCCTGTTAAGTCATTGAATCAAAGTTTACGGATTCACATTATTTACACAGTAAATGCTTATAATTTAATTTTTGAGGAACATGATTATATGGTATTTTTGCTCTAACGTTTACAATGTTCAAAAAGATGACGTAATAATATATTAAAAGGCCAAATTTATGCTCTGTCTACAGAGGATTTCAGTACGTGTCTTAACTATGTGTTAAAAATGTGTAAAAAGCTCTTCCAACACGCTGCGTCACAGCATATTTGTTGGCACACAACAAGAGCGCGTTATATTACTTACATCTACAAAGTTTCGCAAGTAACGCGCGACATACCCGACGTAATAAATTACGACGGCCCGGTTATAATTATTATAATGGAGCAGCAGGTGTTACGCCTCTAGTAATTCCCGCGATACGTTTTAAGCAAATGAGCCTCAGGTTCAATTTGTCGACTCGGCGGTCTACAATCGGTCATTAAGGATGTGAACGTCAACGCGGATACGTTGCTCCTGCAAAATATGAAAAATATGTTCCGGGTTAGGTTACCGAAAATTCGTTGGCTCTTCTAGCATTTCTTGCATTATTTCTTTCCCTTCTTCTTTACAAGTGTAGTAAATAATTCTTTACGTATTAGAATATATTAGATGTATATTCTTAAAATTAAAATACAGAGACAAACGAATTCTTACTTAATAATAATTTCTACAATAGTAAAATAACTGTTATCATTAGCCATTAACAGTTTTTTTAGCTATACTCACAATTATTTATAAATAATTAATCTTATATAATTAAATAATAAACAATAAAAAAACTGTTTTTAAATAATGGCAAATTAACTCTAACATTTAACTCACTCCAATAAATATTCTGTTTAGAACTTAATTATCCATTTTAAAGTAACAAATGATTATTTTAAAATTTTGTAAATTAGAATTGAAATTTCTAAAAGATTCATAAGAAAATGTATGATGGTTTTTTCGAGTATCTTTTCTATAAAATAATACTGAGAAATAATTATAGAAACTTGAAAAAATTATATCTCGCTATTAAATTTTTTATTATACTCGTGTATTAGAATCCATCCCTAATTGATATTTTTACGCTTAGTAAAATCTTTTTAATGAAACTTTAATTGATTTGTTCACCTTGAGCTATCGGTGATATGAATCAAAGCATTAATTAAAATTGTAGTAGATAAAAGATTTGACGCTGATTAATACAATGCGTTAAACAATAACCAAATCTGTTTTTTAACCACAATGTCAAGGTTGAAACACTTGTAAAGTCTCGTTCGTAATAATTAGGGGTGGCTAACATTACGCACGGGTGTGGGCTCGTTTCAGCCCGCGTAGCGGCGGGGATAAATTTGGGGTGCGGAACGTAACAAGCGTGGCTAACGAGGTACGGCAGATTTTATGGCCAGATGGAGATGATGCGATATCCGCGATTGATGCTATACGCAGGGAGTATTTCAAGCAGGGTCTTCTCTTTGGCTGCAAGATGGATTTGTGCTGTTCTCTTATTATCACGCGACATGTAATCGGCAAATAAACTCGTGGTATTGTACAAGTATAAAGAGCAGGCAAGCTCAAAGCAAAAATTAAAGTGATTATTGAAATAAAAACTTAACAAAATTTATAATTTTTCAACTTTGCTTGCAAAATAGCAAATAGCTTTTTGCTTAAGTTCAGTTAATTTTTTAAACAAGCCATTATCTGTTATATACTAAAAAGAAAGGTTGGTTAAATTAATCTAAAATATGAGTATAACAACTTATATTTAGTAAAATACAAAATATTTAGTAAAATATAAATAATGCACAATTTTCATTAGAATAACCAGATAAATTTGTTATTTGCGTTCTGATTGAGACAACAAGACAAATTTAATTGCAAGCATTCTTATTGACTTCATTGGAAAAAAACTGAGTACAATTAATAGAAAATTTAATAGATTCAATATGTCTATTCAAAAGTAAATGAATTAAAAAAATTGTAAGAAATTATCAGATTCCTGAATTAACTTTTTGTACAAAACTAAAAACTGTAATGTTAATATTTCTTATTTAAATATTTGATATTGTATAACATTTAAACAAAATAATTTTTCAAGAAGAAAAAAGAGAGATTATACTAAAATAAAAATTATTATAAAATAATATCCCTTTTAAATAGCAACAAATGGAATTACATAAATTATAGAAATTAAGTTCTAAATTAAAACATATTGTATTAATGAATGCATACTACTACACATTTATAAATTAATTCAAATATTACAATATATCTAATAAAAAACACGCACAAAAGAATAAAAGATGTTGCATTATAAGATTTCTTATTCTAATAAATAAAATAGTTTCTTTTGAAAGTTCCGAAAACTAAATTTAATTGCAAAGTAAGTAATATAATATTATATTAGTTATTTGCTTCATCTCTTGGACTCATTTTTTGGGATTTGCAAAAAGAAATATTTTATTAAAATGCCAACAAGAAATCTTATAAAACTGCGCGTTTTATTTTACTGTGCGTAATAAATGCAAAAAAAAAGAAAAACGTTCTTGCGGAAAATAGAACGCCACCGCATCTATCTGGCAATACTGCTATGCACCAAAAGCTAGATATATCTAATCGGAAAGTGTTAATCAAATCCTCGTACTTATTATCGTACCTAAATGGTTGCATATCAAAATATTTCATTACAAATAATTACCAAAAATTTTGTTCATTACTAATATTTGCTTAACCAAACATATTGTTTATTTTGTCATAATTGTTTTTTCTGTTTTTTTTAAATAAAGTCTGTTTTTTTTAAATAAAGTCCTAAATATTTTGATAATTACAACACAAGTTAAAATTCCATGGTTAAAATTTATTGATAATTACAGCACAAGTTAGAATTCCATGGCTAAAATTTATTTATTTATATAGATAATAAATATTTATTGTTTAATTGTATTTTAAAATTATACATAATTGTATTATATTTCGAAAATCTTTTCAAAATTGAAAAGTTGCAAAATTAAAATTAAAGTTAAAAGTAATCGATATTATTTAATATCTGAAAAAGATAAAGAGAAAGAGAAAAAGAGATTTCTAAAATAAAAATTATTATAAAATAATATTCCTTTTAAATAGTAACAAATGAAATTATACAATACAAATTATGCAATAAAAATTAAATTTTAAATTAAATAAAACGTGCGTATTAATGGATACTGCATCTGTTTAAATATAATTCAAATATTAAAATGTTTAATTTTTACAATTTATAATTTGCGTGAAGTATTGAAACAAACTATATTCAAATAATTTAAAAATGTTATGTTAGCATATTATAAAATGTTGGAAATTTATAAAATTATACTGATTTATAATAAATGAAGTAAAATGACTTTACATTTCTGCATACAGTTGAAAAAGTTCAAATCTTTTTCGTACAGAATTTATAAATTTTATATTTTTTTTCTTTTACTGAAACGATCTTTCATTATTATTTTAAACATTTGCAGTTTTTATTTCCTCAAAAAATAGTTAGATTTATACAGCGTTTATAAATAATTGGAATGCTTGCATGAATTACAACGTTCACTTAGCGGCTTATTTCCAACGCTAAGATGCATATATTATTTACATTATTTTACAGTATATTAATGTAATAACCTTTCTACTCTTTAAATTCAATTTTTAATCTTTTATATTATGATAAGTCTATAAGTTGTGAGAAAAATCCTTCGGAAAGACGAGACAAGGATTCGGCACTCGAACTCGATGGTTCGCTTTTTTCATAGATGCGACCTCGTAAAACACGCGCACGTACACACACGGTACACACTGACTTTTATTGTCTGGAAAAAGCACACGCCAAGGCACTATCCTCCCTTGTGGAGGTCGAGAAATGTTACAATCGCAAAGCGTGGAAAACTAAAGTCAGATTCCACATAGAACGAAAGGCGATTTAAGACAGTTCATTGTAGGATGAGCAGCCAAAATGACTACTAGCGAGGCAGATTATTTCTAAATCTGTGTCGAGTGTGTCATAAAAAGCGACTGTTTCTCCAATTTTATCTCCTGTGAATGCGAATATAGCTGCTTGGCTGGCAAGTTCGCCTGAAGTATTATTTGTTACGAAAAAATAGATAAAAGCATCATGAATACTTGAAACATTTGCATTTTTTATTTTCTCAACGAATAATTAGATTTATATTGCTCTTGTGAATAATTGGAACGTTTGAACAAATTAATTCTTTTTTATTAGCGGGTTATTTCTAACGGTAAGATATGCTATTTTAAATCGGCTATGCCCACGTATATTTACAACATTGAAATTTGATTATCATAAAAATAATTTGAATAAAATTTGAAAGCTTTTAACAGGCATCTGTATCGTCAAACATCGAAATAATACACAAAAAATGTAAAAAATAGTATCCGCAGCAAAATAGAGAAACTCTTGCTTTTGTATAAAATTTGAAATAGTACAAAGCAATAACATCTATTTTTTTAAATAGACAGCTTTTTTGCACACTTGAGTAAACAATTTTAATTTTGTTTATAAGAACTTATCACTTAGCTCAATTAAATTTTAAGTTAGATATGTTAATTATTCCTGATACCTAATAAGTACCTATTCAAATATACTCGATTAAAAAATTGTAAACGTATATTCAAACATCTCGAAACAATTTTAAACAGACTCATGACGGTGCGAATCACCTTGTGGAGCATTTCCTCAAAAATGTATATTGGGAGCGAAGACTGATTAACCATCGAATAATTAATCATTCTATTTCACTGTCGCAAAATTTCACAAATTCATCGTCGGTCTCATCGTCCTACTGTTCATTATTCCCAGAGAGAGGACGAGCATTTATTAAAGCGAATAAAGTACGTAAAGCAACATGTAATATATAGTCGAAAATATATTGATTTTGTAAATAAGTATGAATAAATGAATATATTATAAGTAAATGGTACGTATTAAATATATAAAAATGAAAAGAGAATTCTATCGTACTTCCTATTGATTTTTTACGTACACAGGAACAAAATGCGTACATATCATACAGTTTTATTTTTCATTTCCAAATTAAAATTTATGAACGGAAAATTCCATAAAAATTTAAGAAAAGCATAACACAATACAACTGAAGAAGACAATCATGCAGACAATCATTTTATTCATAATCAATCCTAATTAAACCATTAAGATAATCTAAAAGCCTTTAAAAAGTTCCCATGCTTTCTATTATTCTGGAAAATATATTTTATAAAAAAGATCCAAGTTGTTCCTTCATAAATGCAAATCTGGAAGAGATAAGGTTATTTTACATATAAAAAAAAAACCGGCGTCGAAAAAGACTGGTTCCAACGGGTTGTAACGAAAGCCTGTCATTCGGCAGCGACGAAAATGAACTGTCACCTCGCAATTCTCTCGAAATCTACAGTTTTCTGCCGGCTCACTATTGTTGCAGCGTCATGCGTGGCCGGCGTCGATCTGCGTGAGCATTAAAGTCGCGCGAAATGCCGCCCGCTCTGTCACGTCGATTCGACGAGGGTCGGCCTGCTCGGGCGCGATATGTCCATCATCGTCGTCGGGCGTGAGTCCAACGAATCGGTGGAACTTATACGAGCCGTGCGCGAGGGTGGCTGAACCGTGCAGGGTGTCGAAAGACAGGGGTACGGTGGAGTGAGGAGACGCAGGAAAGGGAGGAGGATGAGTAGTTTCGTCGACGTTAATTACCGGATCGTGCCTTTCACGAGGCAAACTCGTTCGTTCTTTTCGCCATGGCCATTAATTCCTTCCCAACCCTTCGTCCACCCACTTCTCTTCCTCTCTTCCCTTTCACCTCACCTATCCATCTATCTATCTGTCCTCGTAGACTTCGCTCGAAAGAACCGGGGTCTATGGAAGAGACGAAGAATAAAACGAAGAGTACTTATCAGATGTGCGGAAACAAAGGTCGTAGGAACCACGGCTGAATTCCGCGACTAGACACTTTCAAAGGTGCAGAGATGCTGGTCTCGCCCATCCTTGCACTCGCTCCTGCAGCGTCAAGCTTGAACTCGGACGCATTTCATTACGTTCCTCTTTGTTCCATGTATTCCTCTCGTCACGCCACTTTTGTTACGCGACGAAATAAGGGCGCGTGATACCATGACAAAGGGGACGCTCATATATATTTCGCAAAATATCCTTCTCTTATATTCACTTTTTTTTAACTGCCAATTTTACATTTGTTATTAAATACAATCTAGTCTGCCATCTCGGAAAAGATTTCTTGTAATAAGACCGAAAATATTCCTGACGTACTTTATCTTACTGCAACCTTGTGTAATATAAGAATAAAGCAATATTAAGATGAGATCTATACTTAATATTATCCTTTATTGAATTAAATAAGGTTGACTTATTATTTTGAGACCAAAAGTAACACATAAATTTCAGCTTATATATTCTTACAATATATTTAGAATAAAAATTTGACGTCATAACGCACGATGATTAACCACTACGCAGTTCAAAATATTATCACCGATAGCAGACTGCAAATAAGCGCTCTGTCGTAAGCAAAATTAACATGCGACGCATTATAATCAGCGTATTTATGGTGACTCAGTAGCTTTAATATACATGTCGTTCTGAACCTTTTAGCTAAGACGTATTTTTGAAACAAAGCGAGCAGCTCCTTTGTGGGCTTTCGTGATATTTTATTAGAAAGAAAATTCTACAAATTTTCCTCAGATCAATCTATTGTTAAATCAAAATTATGAGATTCACCATAAATTTGTATTGTTTAATATAAATTCGTCTAAGAAAGTTAATGAGATTTACACTAAGATTATTTTATTTTAGATTTAAGAATTTTTCCACTTAAGTATAAAATATTCCTAAAGTAGAAGAGTAACAACATTGAATCCAGAAATTTTTTTGTGGATGTGTATATTGATACATGAAGTATTGTCCTCATTCGATTCATTCATATGTTACATAATATGGAAATTAAGTTTTAAATTTAAAATGGCGATTCGACAATTCAGATAATAAAAATTTCAATAATATTTACTAAAATCGTGAAGCCTCTTAGATATTTCATTAAAGTGTAAACAAATTAATTTAATATCAGATATCTAAAAAGCTTGAAATCGCTTCGTTGACTAAATTAAAATCCAATATTTGTCATTTATTTATTAATATAAATATAGAGCGACTAAATAAAATTATCACGTTGACAAGATAAATACATATAATGGGGAAGGTAAATTCGACGAAACGAGTGTGGATTAATGCTTATCGATCTTTCCAATTCCTGCGGACCCCTTTCAGGCCACATTCTCGTTTCTCCGATATCGTCGGCTTCTGCCGTGCACGACGGATTCGAAACGAATCGCGGTCGGCTCGCTGTATAAACGAACGATTCCAACCAACTGCCATATCAACGCGAGAGAGCTGACGCGCAAAAAAAAAAGATCGATTAGGAGCATTTCAGCCGAGCGGAAAATGAGGCTGCATGCATAACGATGAAGAGAGAGAGAGAGGGAGGGAGAAGGGCACAGAAATGAGGGGATTGGACACTTGAAGAGTGGCTTTTAACGCGGATATTCGAAAATAATGGAAGGAATGGCACCGTCGCGGCCACGACGGTAGAAAAACAAGGTAAGTACGGCTGACAAACCGTTGTTCGTACGCGTCTGCTCTACGTTCAACCGTAGAGAAGCTAAAGTTTGTTCGGTTTTTCTTTTTTCTTTTTTTTTTCAAATGCATATCCATATGTGTACTCGGACGCGCGTGTGTAGTCGCACGTGCAAAGAGGGTGCGCGCAAACCACGAGTCTCAGTGTGTGTATCTAACCGCCCCGTCTCGTCGGGGG
This sequence comes from Solenopsis invicta, assembly GCF_016802725.1. Taxonomy (NCBI): domain Eukaryota; kingdom Metazoa; phylum Arthropoda; class Insecta; order Hymenoptera; family Formicidae; genus Solenopsis; species Solenopsis invicta. The sequence continues at coordinate 12,294,003 of NC_052664.1, read as the reverse complement.
TGGCTCGCGATCAATCATATTTTTTAGGAGACAATGACCGAGTTAAGTAAGTACATACAGCGGCGCTGTCGGCAAAAGAAAAGCAGAACGACGTCGCATCCAATCTGCCGGCGGTGTACTTTCCATAGCGGAAGAAATTCAACGCTCGTCTCTCGCGATGAAGGATCGATGTCCTCGGAGCAGCGAGCGTCGACCGCTTTTCCATCTTTCCTCTCGAACAAGTCACTATGATATGAAATTTTAATACATTGCAGACGTTATTTCCATCTTTTAGCTTCGATCAAACTTTATTTGGCCAATGAAGATTATTACGTGTCACTTTCTTGCATTACCAAAATGTATCTATTTAAGCAAAATGGCTTTATTTCTTCGTTTCTAAATAACCCAGTTATACCCAGTATTTCATTTCCTGTATAAAAAGAAACTTTTGTCACTGTTAAAAGTTGGCTATTAAAGATAAAATATATTTCCTGCGAGATATAATTTTATTAGTTAAAATTAAGAACGTACTTTAATATTGTACGCATAGTTAAAAGAGTGACGGCTATTCCTAAATATCTTACGTACATAAAACTGTCTTCGAATCGTAATTATTTATAAAGTTGCCACGTATATTTGGTTCTAGCATCAAATACTTCTTGCTGTAGCTGCTTCATTTTAATAATTAATAAATTGCTTCGGTAGCAACATTAGCTATCCCTATTTTAAGGACATCTTCACTGCTGGTTGTTGGCTAACCCTTCCTCCGTGTGTAAGCACGTAGACATTTAAAAATTATATTCTTTATGTATTATAAAACGCGAGTGTTTTAAATGATAAAGGAACAGTTTAAAATTCATCGCGTGCAGTACATTCAGACCTAATGCGTCATCAGTCCTACACTTCTTTTAGGGCATTCAGTAAGCTCAGTCTGCCCGTGAGACCACCTTGGAATGACTATTGATTCACCGACAAAGGGGTTCGTCCCTTGCTATTCACAGTTTTTAGTGTCACGTGTCTCTTCAATCCCGAGTCGGTCATGTACGGTCGCCCTCAGCCTGATGCGCCCGTCTCCACATACGACCAAGCGAGCCAAAAAGGGACGCACTAGTAACCAGTTGGTCTAATCTACATGCGGCACGTTTCGGCGTTTCAATTTGCTTTTGCACGGCGAATTACTTCCTGACAGGGACCACCTTTTGATTCGGACGAACCGATCGTGTCTGAAATTATCGTTGCCGCATTGCGCGTCGTAGAACGCGCCGTCCCGGCCGAACGTTCCGGCGACTTGAGCGAATTCATTATATGCGAATGGAGCGTCTAGAGAGAATTTACGTTGATTAAGATTTAAATCGTGTAACTAAACGTAATTGAAAAAGTTGTCGTCAAATTATGTCGCGCGAGTTGCGAGCTAACGAAAGCGATAATTATGTTAATAACTCATCTGTGAGTTTACAGTTTGCTTTATAGAAAAATAAGGTTTCATTAAGTAAACTGACTTATCCTTTATTGTCGAGCATTAAATTAAAGTTAAACAGAAACGAACTAAATCTACATACGAAATAAGAGAAGTAATGATAATGAATTCGATAAAACTTAAGAAATTTATCAAAATTTCACTATGAATAGTAAAAACTTGAGATGACCAACAATAAATAATGGAAATAATTTATATTAGACATTAAATATTTATAGTTATAAGAAATACGTGTGTATTAGAGATCGCAACGTTATAACTTTTTAATATATGTCCCGTACATTAAGAGATTACCTTCAAATAAATACGAAAATTTTATTAATCACCTTTATTGGCACTTGACGAGTTAAAATTGTATCAGTATGCCATTTGCGCATTTAATTCAGTTTTATTTATTAATTAACTCGTCAATTTTATTCGGTTCGTTAATTTTAAAAAATTCGCAATGTCCGAAACACGTCAGGTGGGTACTGCTTCTGAAAGAGGTACGAGAGAAATTAAATTGTTCGCACAACGTGCGTATCATATATCGCATTTTCTAGCGGCGTGATGCGGGGGTGAGGCGGGGGTTGGAAAGCGTGCACTCGTGAGTGCAAGCGGGTCGTCTTGTTCGTTGCCCGACAAACGTTCCGGGATCGTTTTCACCCTGGGGTGCCGGTAAATCTCCTCGCCGTAAACACACCGGCGAGCTTCGAGCATGCACCGCTCGCATAAATTGGGGACGTCGCCCAGCAGATCAGCCGTAGCGATAACCTCTCGACAGGCTGTCCTACGTCCACAAGACTATTTGCATATATTTGCGAAAAATTATGCATCGACCCCACGTGCCCCGCACTTTTTATCTCTATGCCGAAACTTTCCAATGCGAAAATGCGAGTTAGAGCAAGTATCGATATTTTTGAGACTTTTATTCGATCGAACATTTATTCAGCAATGCTTTTCTTTTAGAAGAGATATGTAATCTTGATAGCAGATAAAATGTGTGTCATTTTTTATAACAAATATTTGAATTAATGCAAAAACAGTTAAAATTGAAATTTCTTTTACAGCATAAAGAGAAAACGATATATTATTAGTATCAAAATTTTTTTGACGTTTCCATAAATATTCAATAAATTTTAACTAGTCATAAAATTGTTTTCTGACTAGATAATTAATTATATTCTTTTTATAAATTCAAATATTGTACAAATTGTCACTAATATTATTTAATTATTATTGTTACACATTTTTAAATTTAGCCTATTTTCTACTCATTAATTGAACATTTTTAAATGTGGATAATACTGTGCGCTTTGCGCATTGACGAGTTTTATAAATAATCTGATAAATAAAAAAATATTTTATTGTAAATAAATTATATAGAATGTTAAAATGGGTTACTGATTAATTTGCGAGATGACAATGTTGGCAATAACTTTATAACGGAATGTTTCAACATTTTCTTTTTCACGGAAGTTACGCGTAAAACGACTTATCGATCACGATATGATTTCCTGTTTCCTGGCGTAGACGACATCCGGATTCGTAGTTTCCTTTACCGGCAATATGACTAACACGCTTCGTAACTTGCGACCTTTCACTGTGTTACAACGATAATATGCTCTATTAGGAATTACAGTTTTCTTTTATTTTATCAACGTTTTTGTAGTATGATCAAACATCTAGACTTTTTTCAATTACATATATAAATGATAAAAATGTTATAGATAAATCTGAGTAATATCAAAAAATTTAAATAAATATACTTTGGATAAATTTTGCAAATAATAAAAAAATTGGTATATCTGTGCCAACATATTAAGGTATGTAAATTTATTGTGGATATCGGATAGCGCGTATCACTTGGCGCGAGACACAGTTGTATTTTTTGAAATTATCGTAAGAGAATCTATAAATCATAAAAAAATAAACCAATATTAAAATATCTATATGTAATTAACCAATTGCAAATGTGTCTCCAATTTTCAAAAATTAAATAAAAAATGAAATTTATCTATTCTTCAAATTAATCCTATATAATGTCACTTCTTTCGATTCTACATATTATGAAGAGATTATTAAAATTATAATATATTGATTTACAACATAAACAATACAAATACTTTTATTTAAAATATATAACGTACATTTTGTTTCAGTGCATTGGGATATAAATTAATATCAAAAAATATAAAACAAGAATCAATTATAAAAATATGTGAAGTATTATTGTAAACGAAGAGTGATAATATAAGTGGAACAAGGAAATACTAATTTCCTCCATATTGAAGAAATATTGATGAAAGCGATAAAAAACAATACATAAAAAGATCAACAATGGACAAATAAACAAAATAATAATTTTCACGATATTGAGAAAATATTGACATCAAAAATAACATTTTTATCTCCAAGCCATACATTGACGTATTGTTTTAACTTACTAAATTATAGTTGCGCATGAGAGTGAGGTACATACGTTAACTATGAATATGTGGAATTCGAGTCATATTTTTTTAGCTATTAAACCAAAATAATAATAGATAAAAAAAGGCGTGAGGCAATATCCGCAATATGCTCGAAGTATTGACGGGAATGGCGTTCAATAGCAGATTCAACCGGTAGGAGCTCCTAACGGCGGATATGCAGCCACCTCTTCGTGGCCGCGGAAGGAACCAATCAAGCGAACGGAGATAAGTCTTCCGATAATGGAGCCGAACGAACGGGCGCTCTGTCGCGTATCGGTATTACGGAAACCTCAGTCCTACCTGACATCCTACGGTATCAGGATCAGAGCGTCCAACGAGGCATAGGGAAAACCGGTAAACCTAAAGATAACAGATTCATTTGTCGCGGGCGCATTGGCACGCTTCTAATGAAATGAGCTTACACACATTTCGCAAGGGAGACGCGAATGTCTGGAGGAATGGTTTTCGCTCCATGATATGATCGAGGATTTCTCACTTGCCATCTATCAAAAAAGTCTATTGCCGCAAAAAAGCAATTATTAAATCCGATAAAGCGAGATGAATGAAGTGCGCGCGCTGAAGAAAGCGATTGTTCACTTGTTGATCGAATAATAGATTTGATGTACGGCTTCCATCAAAGATAATTCGAAGATAAAACCCTCAAAGAGTACGATCGCAAAATATTAATAATAAAACGGTCATTACTCGTGGTACGTCGGCAATTAAGATTAATCGGCAGAAATCAACGCAAATTGTTAAATCTAAAGAGTGGAAAAGCCGATAATTATGAATTTTATTTCAATCCAGCGACTCCATTGCGTTGATCGATTTTAATGGGTTCTCTCATTGGACACCTCGTTACAATTTCTATCGTTGCACTCGTTCAATTATTACGAATGGACGACAATTAACTGTCCGGCGAAGTTACGGCGGTGCTTAATGAAGAATTAAATTTTCTTATCGCGTGCCCCTCTTTCCAGCGTCGCGCGATTCCGAGTCTTAATCACGGCTGACGAAATTTCGCGAAGAAAGTTTAACCCGAGGTTTGATGTGTCTCGTTAGCGAACGCGGGTAAGGAACTCAGATCGACGGGAAGAAGGAGAAATGGTAGACAGAGGAAAGTTCGAAGATGGAGGAGTCAACCTGTGCAGCATCTCGGAATAATAAAGAGTCTCTTGTGCCGCGATACATTGCGGAAGATCCCCATCACGGGATCGCTTAACTGTCGAGCTCGTTCATTTGACAGAGCTATTGTGCGAAGAATTATGCTTTTGCAGACGCAATTCTGACAGATGATCTCATTTGGGTAGTTTCTATTCTCAAGTGTAGTGCAATTATGGCTTGCTATTCGCAACTGATTCATTTGACATCGGAGCTGCGCACAATCTCAACAACTGCGTTCGTTACAAAATTTTATTTAAATACCTTGATACTTTTTTCCTGTGAGCATTTATTCTGCGTTATGTGAAAGGGTTTAATTTTAACTTTGTTTCACTCGTTTACGTCTGATGTAACCGCAAACGACAGCAAGCTATAAAATTGAAATTCGCAGGGTCCTCGATACAGCGCATTCACCACTCACTCTGTTGCTCCTACCCAGGAACTTCTACATTTCGAGATATTTTGAGAATAAAACGGATAAAATGGTCCTTAAATGACTTCATGGGGAGAGATAATAAACGGGAGAACTATCAGAGAAAGTTTAATGCAATTATACACGAAGCACGGTAGATCTATCGCGAAAAGTTCATAGATATCCATCCGGCGCGCACAGAATCCAAGCTAATTAATTTTTATTAAACGGCACGACGCGGCGGTCGAAAGTTTTTTAAGTACTTCTCAGCGGAGACAGTCCTTTCCCTTGTAAAGGACAGAATGTTGCGGAAAGTTTTCCAAGAATAGCAGTTATGAAATCTTTATTGCGTACTTGTTCGTAATTTAATATACCTTTAATGTACTTGACGTTTCATAAAACAAGACAACTCTCTGCCAGAAGAGAGAAACAGCGACATTCGATAGCGAGAGCGCTTAATACGGGGATATCTTTAATGGTCGCCAGCGATGGCGGTTAATATCGAATATTTGTCAGCTGTCCTGACGAAATTACATCGCCGGGCCTGAGTCTGAGGAGAAAAGATTAATAAAGAAGTTCGCGCGAGAGCAGCACTTTGCTACAAGATTCTACCATCCCTTATTTCATGACTTTACATTATCATCATCGATCAGTACGTAATTATTGATGCTCGTAACCCAAATATATCCTTGCGTTTTACATCCCCTTGACAGCACATTTACAAAGACTGCGCTCTAATTTTGTGATCGAATTTTATTTGTAGCTCAGTAATCTTCAAAGAAGATATATCGGTATGCTACTTGAGTAAAACAAAATGGGGTTAATTTAAGTAAGACACCTGATACCCTGTAAAATAAAACGGAATAACATCTGTAGCTCTTCTCAAGGCACTTCTCCGATCACAGTACAGGGATTCTTTTGCTCAAGTTTTGAGAAATCAATAAAAGATGTGCATAAATTATGTCGCAAATAAAATCGTCAACCAAATATTTTGCACAGCAGATGACTAAAGAGGAATTTGTTTCTTAAACATCACGCGGTACTAGCTGACGCATATTGATGCTTATCATTCCTCTCACGTGTCCGCGAGACAAGACAAATTCCCAGATCTTCAAACGTGTCGTTCCAGACCTCGTACTCGTTCACGTCGACCATTAGAGAAAAGTGAATCCACGCTTGTTACTCAAGATATTGAGTTTCACGATACGCCCGTTATCCCAACTCTTCCAATTCTGTTTGCCAGACAGGTCGAACGCCTGTGCTCGCTCACGGTACTTTGGCTTCGTTAAAGGGTAATGCACCGACAATACAGTCCTCCTCGCAATTCTCTAATTTCTGCACAAAGTCTGTAGCAGGCACAATACGTAAAATAGAAAAAAATATCTTTTAGAGTCTGCGCTAATACTACACTACATTTATTATTACACATATTACTGCTACCACGTACTTATTTTAATATGCGGTATTATAATAAAAAATTTTCAGCAGCAAAGAAAGATCGGTTTTAGTTACCCATTTTTGTGAATTTTTATTATTACAGAATATGAAATCATTCACACAGAATATAGAACGTGTAGTATTATTAGAATATTCTAAATAATTTGGACGCTACAATTTTTAAATTTTCCTATTTTAAAGTCCTTTCAGAAAGAAAAATTTATAGAATAGTTTATTTTCCGACAGTTTCGTAAAAAGTCAACTCGTATTATTTCTGCAACGACCGATTCACTTTATTGCACTGAGTTTTAAACTTCTTATTTTTTTCCATAAATAGAAATTCATTATTTTCTGATTCGTCCAACACGAGCGCGTTAATTCGATCGAATAATCCGCTCGATCGTGTCGACGTTCTAAGGGACTGCAACACGAGTTGCCTCCGGCAAGGAACGCGAGGACGTAGCCGGATTTGCTCTCGGGAAGAAACTTTCAACTCGTGAAATCCCGGAGCGGTTATGAGGAGCGTCTTATCTGCCGACGAAACTACCGTCACCCGGTTAGGAAAAGTTATACCGAAAGTTCTCGCTCTTAGCCTAAAAAGACGTCGTGCCCCAGAGAAAAAGCAACCGAAGAGTTTCGGTCGGCGGAGGTTACGAGCGGAATAACGAAGGACGGAACAATTCTTTCACGAAGCACCATTCCAAGCGGAACTACGACGACGCATGCTATTTGTAACAGTGGAAGTTCCGTAGAGCTTGCAATTGTGTAAAATAATTCACATGAAAATGCAATTTTGTCAACGTCAATTACTTTCAAAATCTTTCTTTTTCGATTAGATGCACAAATAACGCTACTTTCCGTCAGAGAAGAAAGCAAACTACCAGCCCATAGTCTTTTTATAGCAATTTATTGACAAATCTCATCAACAATTATAATTCAATTTGGGACGCGTCGCACATCGCGCGCTTCTACCTCCTCTCTTTGATATTACACAATTACAACACGCAAGCAAGTATAAATTAATTATGTACACTAAATAGTAAGCATGGCTTAGAAGCGCTATAAACCAGCTTTAAAACAATTAACCGCACGTTGTTATCTTATTTAGAAGGATGCAGAGAGATAATGTTAATAGATTAAAAAAGAAAATAGATGTGTTTAAAAAAAAGACAAATTAAGGGAAAGATATAATTTACACAATTAATTTGCCATACGTAAATAGTATTTTGCCTTTTTTTACATCGTATATTTTTAAAGATGAAAAGTCGTTACTTGATCGTTACTTTATCGTTACCTTTATTAATTTATAACGATTTGATAATGACGTTACAATTTTTTATAATATTAATGGTAACGCTATAAAAAATGAACAATTTTACTGTAATATCTAAAAATTTAGCTAGATACAGAATAAAAAATAATTTTATGTTGAAGTATCAAAATAATTATATAAAACGTTCTAGCTTGATGATACTGCTGCAAAAAAGAAAGTTTTGACATACTAGCAATCAGCTAAAACATCCAATATAAATATTTTAATGGTTCAACTCAATTATTTTTACATCTGTGTTTCAGCTAAATTGTTCTTTCCGTGTAGGATTGGAGAATAATCACTTTTAAGAAGACACTTGTTACCATTACGCATTACTCATTGAAAAAAGCAACTTGCGTTAGTTGGCTCATAACACGAGTAAAAGAAATGCAAAAGTAATGCGTTATTTTGACTCGTGTTATGTAACGAGTAAAGTTACAAGTTGATGTTTTTCAATGAGAAATGCATTATGATAACAAATTGATTGTCAAAAGTGACTATTTCAACCCTGGTCTTATTATTATTACTATTATTGTAGTAGGGAAATTGTAACTTTATTACCAAATTATAAAAAAGTATTGTAAAAGAAGTGGTGAGTAATGGCGTTAATTACTTGTTACTTCCAATTTCTGAACTATTCATCAAGTTCTATCACATTTATCAATTTGCTTTTATCAAACAATGTTTTTCTGCTAAAAAATCCTTTTCCGAGATTTTGTATATATCTCAGGATTAGCAATAATTGCTGTAATCAGCTGTCAAGATTGTATTACACCTCAACTCTCTTACGTTGCTGGCTCACTGCTCGACAAGGCGTTAGAGTTGGTTTGCTAGTTCGGTTGGTCAGAGCGTTAAATCAGAGGCTAAGACTTCTCCCAACATCTGACTAGTATGATAACCAACACGTCAGCCAATTTGGATCTTGCCCGCTTTCTCATAGTAATCAAAACTTCTCTAATGTTTATAGTACCATTTACTTTCAGTTATCTTTCAAAACTATATAAATCGCGTATTATATTTCCCGTCACATTTTATATAAATATAATGTCTAATTAATAATTTATCATTTTTAATAAAAAAATATCCGTGGTTCACTTATAAATAAATTAATAATTAAAATACAATACAATTTTTAAAAAATATTATATATAATAATTTATATTATATTTTAAAAGGCAATTAAATCAATTAATTAAATATAAAAATCTCTGTTCAAAGTTTCTGATTAATTATTAGTTCGCATTTAAAAAAATATCTCAAATATCTTAACGTGCTCATGCGCATGTATTCTGTCGTACTTGTAAAATTTGCATACGTAAGAAACAAGTAGCTTAAATAAATTAAAACTCAAACATTTGCATTATCTGTACTATCATTTAACACGTTTGATTAAACAGGAAATCCGTTGAAAATGATGAGACGCCAAAGTCTGAACAAATGAAAAGTATAAAATGATAAAAGAAAAATGAATGCGGCGAAGAATCTCGCGGTAGTCGCGCAAAGTGTTTCGCCAGTTATGGAGGTCGAAGTTCGTTACCGGACGCGTCACGGAAATGGCGAAACCTTGTCAGTCAGCCCTCGCAGAAATACTTTGTGAGAGAGAGACAGAAAGAGAAAGAGAGAGAGACGGAAAGGGATAGTAGAGAGACAGAGGAGGAGAAATTGCACCAATATAAACCCCAAGTCGTCCGCATCTCCGCCCGTCCGAGCGAATTAATTTAAGTCTAGCGGGCTCTAGCAATTTCCGCAATTTTTCTAGCTCGCCTCAATTTGGCCTGCAACCGATTTGTAGGGCTTCGACATCATCCGCATCTACTTTCTCTCGCGTTTCGTTCACTACGCGACGATTGAATTACGCAATGTACAGCATATTTCTGATTGTGAGCGCTTCTAATAAGAATATTTAACATATATTATGTATAACCAGTTAAAAAGAAAAATTTAATAATAGCCACCTTAATAATTATGGAAGAGTTAATTATGATTAACCAAATCGCCTTTATTAATTTATATTAAAATTAATTATAATTTTTTATAATTATAATTATTTATAATAATTTTTTCAGTACGATACTTTAACTGTTAATACAAATATCTGTTTGTATAGATGTCTAAATGTACATTCAACATTTTAGGACATGCAATAACTTTAATCATAAATTATCTTAATTAAGTTCTTTAGAAATTAAATCAATCGCATTTAAAAAGTTTTTCAAACTTTTACTATTACTTTTATCTTCTACTATACTTCTTTTACTATACCTTTAGACCTTCTTTCTTTAATGCTGTAATATGCTGTAATATATTTAAACAGAAATTTAATTGGAAGATAAGTGTAAATGTATATTAAGAATAAATTAGATTAGTCAAAGATATTTGTAATTGTATATAGAGTCGACAACAGTATTCCGCGATTGCTATCATGTGCCTTCAAAAGACTTCGCAGACACAACGTTACTTCGAGAGTAATTATTTACTTTTATGAGTTGATAAAGAAACTTTCGCGTTCTGTGAAAGCGTCGTAAATTGTTATTTAAGCAAGTTCGGTGGCGAGTTATAGCGAGCTGTCTGATCCAACGTGTCTGTGAGGCTATCGTGTTTCCAACTGAGCCAAACACGCGTTCCTCCGGCCGTAAGAAAGTTTTCGGGTTTCGCAAGCGGCGGATGTTGGAAACTGGATCGATTATACGAAAACTTGGATAATGCGTTTTTAGCCATCCGATGGTCGCGATTAAGGCGCTCTGCTTTTCGATCGGTAACGAGGCGAGCGAAATTTGAAACCAAATCTTCGAGGCGAGGTAGAAACCCGAGAGCTTTTCGTCTCGCCGTCTTGGCAGATGAACTTCGTTCCTACGTACGATAGAACTTTTGCAATTTCCAATTGATCGATAACGTCGGCATCATTGCAAAATGCGAAAACACGCGCGCACGTAAATTCCGTTTCTCCAAGTTTTTATTATGCGTGAAGATAATAGAATTTGTGCTTAAATCGTACGCATTGTATATTCAAATAATCTGTTACGTTTACGTTACTTATAATAGATCTAAATCTAAACCGGTATTAAATAAATGTTTAATAATGTTGTACAATTATACATATATAACTATTCTTTATATATTATTGAGAACTATTTATGCAACTATTTTACACACACATACACGTATAGGTATCCCTCTATTTACGTTTATCTTGACAATACGCATTGCCAACGCAAATTCGGATTGAGAATTAACAATTAGCCAACCACGTAAAGGTAGACAAAATCGAATTGTGAATCATAAAATAAACTTCTATTTTTGTGATCCACAATACGCAATTTGTGATAATAAAAAATTTGGTCGTTGTGACTATTTATCATTTACAAACTCATATTCTTCGCTCATATCTACGTAATTCATTTTCAATCATAATTAGAAGCAGAAAGTATATACTCAATTTTTTGTGAATTTGTAGTGTGAACAGAGAATCCACATTCAATGATTTGGAATCCGAATTTGCGTCCGCAATGCGCAGTGTGCTCCAAGGCTTTATGAATTTTCAAACTTATAAATGCTATATGTAAATTAAATTAATGGATTATAATGCACTGGCTGAAATTGAGTAAGTACTTGTTAACCAGTGATTCAAATCAAATATTAAATTTATAATAAAAATAATAAATATTATATTAGGAGCTATATTTTTAAGAAATAATATTATTTTCCATTTACTTGTGTTTACGCTAAATATTAATTTAAAAATATTCTGTTTTAAAAACTCCTAAATAGAGACCGGTAATCATTTTTAATAATAAATTAATTATTTTGTATAAATAATATTTATTTATTTAAATATTATATATAATGTTTATTTATATAAAATATAAGTTCTATTTAATTAATGCTATTCTGATTAATTCAATTTTTACGACCAAAGATTATAATAATCATAAGTAGAGGGATACTTACAATTAGTATAAAAATAATTATATAAAAAAATATATAATAAAAAATATATATAAAAATAGTATACTTTTTTCCGTATGGTTTATAATGCGCATGAATAATGTATATTCTAAATAATAAGTAATAAAAATTACGTAACATATTCCTAAAAATTTTCATAACATTTAATATCAATCACGTGTGGAATAAAATTGTACAATGCAAAGGAACTTATTACAAAAATCGTTATGATGAAAGCACCAAACTGAAAACAAACTAGGACTCTGCCCTTCTCCCCTTATTACAGACGATTTCCTGCGTGTTTTCTTTCGATAGATGCAGATATTTAAAGTTTCATTCTGAACATTACGTAGAATGTAGCTTCCTTCACCCTTCGTTGGCTCCTTATGGGAAGAAAGCTTCGCAACGGGGCCGTTCCTGGGCCAATCGAAAAATCAACCAGTCCGATGCAAACGCAAAGAGGAAGTACGCGGCTTTCTCTCTCGCTTCGTTCTCTAGGGGGTATTTAATTTCCGGACCGCGAGAGGAGACTGGTCGCGCGCGCGGGAGCGTTGCGACGCCGTCACTCCCGCGAACAATGCATGTCTCCGATAGACTAGACGGATAGTATCCAAGCTCCGGCGTTCTGACTTCTCCCGCAGCATTACGCTCAACCGCTCTAATTATAGACAGCAAATGGGTGGGGTATAGATATCAATCCAGTCTCGTGGGAGTATACTTTACTTATCGATTGCTCGAGTCGGCGAAACGAGAACGTTTCAAGAAAAACGTTTCTTGGAAGAGGAGTGGCAAAATGAGCAGAATTAAATGGAAAAATCTAGAATCGAGTGGTAGCGCCGCATGAAGTATGTCGTTAAAATAAATTTATTGATCGCGATAGGTTAAAGCAATGTGTATCACATATTCTGAAAATTGAAGATAGACGATTACAAATAAAAACAAATGTCGATTTTATTTGGAATTAAAGACATTTTGGGACATTACTTAATTTTTATTTAAAGTATTCTGGGTATTACAACAAATAAATTGAACACAGCCATATTCCCCTTCCTTTCTCACACTGTCGAAATCTAAATCAGTGAAATCTTACTGATTTGCAGTACTATACCCATTCAACGCAGAACTTGCAGCAACATTGCAACAATATTTCTGCAAGCTTCTGTGCTGTAGAGGTATATTTCTAACTATGGCTAGTGATTATTTACAGTGATTCCGATTAAGAAGAGGGTACTCACACTGACAAGAATCAGTGAGCTGTCATAGAAAAACTGCATATATCATTGATCGATAGTTACAAGTATAGCTCTACAACCAGATTATTCTTTGACATTCAGCGAATTATACACTGATTTCGATTTCAAGAGCACATATATTTGTAATTTTATATCAAAATATTAAAACAAAAATATTTAGAGTTTTAAATACATTTGTTTATATATAATTTTTAAACAAACAACGTTCGTATTATTTTTACCGTAATGTTAATTGGGCTTCTCTTGTTTTTTTGACCATTTACTATATCAATTAAATAAAACATTACGGTAACAATAAACAAAAAGGTATGCGTATTCGTAGAAAGATAATCAAGTATAGAGTTTGCAATTTGTTGAATAACAGTTTTGCAGAATGGCCATCCCCCATTCGTAAATACATCCAAACCGATTCGTTGTCAAGAGGAGGAAATATCAAGACCTGCGTAAAGTAATACTTCGTAAAATCTACGAGTATGAAGAGCGAGAACGGCCGCTTCGTTCTGGCTACGGTATCTGTGAAAACTTTCCAATTTCCCGGCAATAACACAAAGGCTGGTCGATATATCGTTTCTTTGGGACAGGTGAGAGCCGTTCTCTGTAGACGAATATTCTCTCACGCACACAGGTGCAAACTATACATAGTATCCGATCAGTTTTATCCTCTAACGATCGCTTATTCAGCATTTTTAGATTTAATACGACTGAAATCCATTATTTTTATTTCCATATATTTACATTTTCAGTAAGTATTTCTTATATAGTGACTCGTTGCAAATTCAATTTTCTTAGTCAAAATCCAATTTGATACTTTTTATTATTTTAATTTTTGAAGCTAAGTTTAATAATTAACTTTGGTAAAAATTTCCCTTCAAAATTAAGAAACATAAAAGTTTTATTATCTATTTAATTCTTTGAAGCTTAATTTAGGATTCTTAAGTAACTCAATAATAATACTTCAGTTTCAATTTTTTCCGAGAAATCATCCTAAATACTATAATTTCTTACAAAAACAAAAATTAAAGCTCTAAAGACACAAAATTAGTGAGATAAAGAAGCCAACACAAGTTTTTAATGTGTACTAATACAATTATTTATTAATTATTAATAAGCTTTAATCAGACATTTCAATCTTTGCTTTGGGTCATCCTCAGTGAGAACAGGAAACCAAAGATAAATTGAGATACTGAAATTAAGAGCAGGATAGACCATCGCAGTCAAATAAATTAAAAAACTTTGTCACGATGCTAAAAATACTTCAGACAAATAATGATTGTCACAAGACCGTCGCCTGTTGCAGTGGGTGCATCTAATTTTAATCGATTTTGACAAAATAGAGTTACGGTCATTATTTTTTAATTTACTTGACTGCGACGGTTCTCTTGCTCTTAATTTCAATATCTTTATCTCTATCTTAATTTTAATATGTTCGATTTCTTATTTTCCCTGACAAGGGGAGGCCGCGACCAATTTTAATAAAATTTTATGAGTGTGCAGTATTCACTAACACATTTACTACAGTAAAGCCGTAAAAGCATGATAAACTAGCATAGCTGACAAAATCATATACACAAAGAAATTGATTGGTCCATTTCCTTATGTGTGTGCTAGTGGGCCAATCAATTTCCTTATGCATATGGTTATGTAGCTATGCAAGTTTGTCTGGATAAGTCTTAAGTTGTGAAAATTAGGCCTTTTCAAGAAAATGACGATTAAATATTTCCAGCACCTATAATACCGTTACTGCTTTTAGTTCTTTTATAAGGTCTAGATAAAAAAAAACAATAACAAAACCGTTTTACTGGGAAACCGTTGAATGACGATTTTCCTAACGCCGGACGCTACGCCGCTGACTCGTTCATCTGTAACGATACTATAGATGATGGAAATATTTAGTCGTTATGTTCTCGAGAATGCCTAATTTTCGCAACTTACGGCTTTACTGTAGTAAACGTGTGAATGAATACTACACACCTATAAAGTTTTATTAAAATCGGTGATGCACTCTGGTCTCCTCTTGCGAGGATGACCAAAACCAAGGTTCGAAACATCTGATTGAAGCTTGTTAATAATTAGTAAATAATTATATTGTTACACACTAAGAACTTGTGTTACCTCATATCGGTTTTTTTATTCTACTATAATTTCTCGTTTCTTTTTTTTTTGTTTTTTGTAACACTGCTTACACGTTCTCCTATGTATAAAAAATTCAGGACCTCCGACGTTATGGGACGAATGGTGCGTAGTTTTCCGTCTTCTACTTTGTTCAGCGACGAAGAGGCCGAGCACTTTCGACGCTTTATGACAGGTGATAATTTATTAAACGGCGTCCGAATAATAAGCAAGTCCTCACCGCGGACGGCTTCCTTCGACTCTTCAGGCTCGACGGCCTGTTCGAGAGGCCACGTTGTCCCTCTCGACGCGCTCCACCATCCCCCGAACCAGATTTTTATCGCCGTCACTTCCACGTCGCGCTCCGGCAACAGCCCTTTTGTATTCCCCGACCGAGAAAAGTAATCGAGTGGACACTCGAGGGACCGTCGTCGTATCGGTCTCGATCGAGACGATCCCACGTAGGCGTGCGAAACGCGATTTAAATGCAAATTTCGTCGCTCCTTGTGCAGTCCTCACGAAACACTTTCGAACTCTCGCCTCGTTCCTCGCTTCTTGATTACGCCAAGTTTTGATAGAGTCTTGTAAATTTCTCTCTCCTGAAGCACTGCGTCTGGATTTTAATCGCGAGCTTCCAACGTTCTCTTAACGACGATGTCGTCGATCAGTCGTTCCAGCAGCCGGTGCCAGGAGAAGCAAAAAAGTACCTGACCCACTCACTGTTCTATTCTCGACGTGACAAAATATTTAAGGGCTAATCGAAGAACGACCGTTTGTCCAGATCGCTCATTGTATTAATGTCAATTAAATAAATTCATCGTTCACGTTTCTAGGTTAATAATAATTATTTAATTCGATGAATAATGAATCCAAACTTTTGTTTCAAAAATATTCAATTATAGTCTACTGCAAGATTTAAAGTAGACAAAAGAATATTTAACGACGATCAAAAAAACATTAAATCAATTTTTCATCCCAGAGTTAATGTATGTTACATACATTTCTAAAATGTACATCGTAAGAAAAAAATCAATAAAATACCTCGAAATCAGAGCATCTGAGAAAAAAAAATCAAAGAGTTGTAGAATTTCAACAAATGCATCGAAAAGCGATTCATATTTGACCTTGAGCACAGAAATGAAAAAGCTTTCAAAGTTAATTTTAAAATTTTTAATTAAAAAAACCGCATCTTTTATTCAATGTCTACATAGTTGACATCAAGATTCTTTGAAAATACTACAACAAAATTGTTTCTGGTTAAGTAATTTCCGAGATATGATTTGACAAAGTTCAAGTACCGTCGGCATTAACATTATTCTATCAATAAGGTGCATGTACCGCATAGAGGTAGGATTTATAGCTCTTGTTTGTTTATGTGTGTGTGTGTGTGTGTGTGTGTGTATCAGCAAACATAAGGACCCCGGCTCGTCACTCCCATAGTATTTAATGACTTTCAACTCTCAGATACCCGACGACATAAACTTTATCTCATATATCGAAAAGTACTTAATCAAAAAAAATTTTATTGTAATGTTTTGAAAAAATCTCTTAATGTCAGCTACAAGAATACCGGATGAAAAATGGAGGTTTCCATTTAAAATTTTAAAATTGACTGAGAGCTTCTCCATACTTACCTACGCTCAAATAGCCGTGTCATGCATTTGGTGAAACATTGTAACTTTTGTATGAAACATTTTTACCTCAGATCCCTTAGAAATATATTCCACCGTTTTTAGTCGACGAGAACGGTTAATTTGAGCAGTGAAAACGTGCATTTGGCTAAAGAAGTATGACCTCATTTTTAGATTGCAAACTGAAACTTTACTGAAAAAATGAGTGATTAAAGCAGGCTGAATACGAGTACATTCAAGTAGTAATAACGCACGTATGACTATTTTTAAGTGATAAAAACGTGTTGTGTGTAAATTTTAAATGTAAACGTTCTATTCAGTTATAAATACAAAATACGCGTTTAAAACTCACAAGAACTCACATTGCATATTTTAAAATAGCACTATTCAGTAAAGATTATAATTATATAAAAATATATATATAATAAAAAAGACAGAAGATATAAAAGAAACATCGCATTATTACAGAAACTTTCTTCGATGCAAATTTCTCGCGAGTACTTGAATATTATGTGCCATGAACCTATAAATTAATGAAAGATAAATATTACAATATACTTAAAGTTGGACAAAATCTACAGGTATCTTACTTGATCTTCCTCTTGTGTATAAAAGAGGAACGTATTAACGTATTGTCATTCGTCAGCTGAAAAACGACTATTAAAAATAGACAATGTACTCAAAAATACTCCTATGCATACTCGTGTATACTCGTCATGTTCCTTCGCGATAGACTGCGCGTGCTTAAGAGTGAGAAATGGGCATAAAAATGATAAAACGGGCTAAAAGCAGACTAAAAATAATTCATATGAGGTACAAAAACGATGAATTATTTTTGTAAGGGATGCTTTGATTTCGAGATAATTTACCGGTTTCATACTCTTTTCTCATCCTGTATAAGCTCATTTTAAATTAATTTTCCATTTTAAATTATTTTTCTTAAATACTTTATTGTGGCATTACAAAATACAGTAAACATGTTAAAAACTTTAGAAGGTTTGAAGGTTAAATTTTAACATAATTGCCAAGCAATTTACATTTCTAAAAGCTGAAGAAGCGTATGCTCCAGTAAACGTTTAATGAAGAATCTCCTTTTATCATCAATTTTCATTTCGTTAATAGTTGGTGAATTCTAGACGCGGTTGTGATAGAACGTAAGCTTGTTTAGCGTCGACGCTGAAGTCACAATCTGTAGCTTCGCCGTGTTTACGAATTCACAAGCAGGCGACGAGTGGACGAGTAGATACGTATACCGTGGCGGTAAATTCTTCGGCATAGATTTAACGCGCACGGGGATTTCATCCGGTGCGATCGGGAGAACCAACCAGTCGACGGCGACTTTATGTATTCCATCCACGGCGCGAACGACGCGTCAGGACGACGGGCGTGAGATAGCGGGGTAGTGGCGCGGATGGCGGAGAAAGAGAGATTTCAATAGCAAGCAAATAGCACGAAGCGCGCGGCCAATGGGCTTTCCCTTTGATTAAATGTAAATTGTGCGGGGAACGCGATTAGTACTCCCAGCACTTCGCCACCGGTCTTCAATCGTCGTACTATGCCGTGTTTCTAGAGTTTCTATATCTCGGAATGGGTTTCTCGCCGCATTTTCCGAAATAAAGAAGATCAAAGTGGTCGACACGATCGCGCAACGAAAAATCACTTTTGCTCCGCATCGTTTCATCTAAAATTTCATACGTAACCATGGAGAACTCGTGTAATTTCAAGATGAACCAGTTACATTCGAAAATAATTATTACTTGAAAAACAGAATTCAGATCGATATTTATCTAATTTGATGTAATTGTTAGCGAAACGTTTTACAGTAATAAAGTTGTAGTAAAATTAAAAACTTAGCTATCATTGCAACTAAAACCGATTTATATTTAAGGACGTATCGAACATACAGTCCCTGAAAAGTAAGTAAAATTTGGAAATGTTTAATTTTAATCCTTCAAATAAGCTACACATATCTATATAAAAGTTGTGTAAATAAGATTATATTTTTATTTTATAAAATATTTTTATAGTTTATTTATTTTATCTGTCATTAAAAATTACATTACGTTTTAACATTTAAAAATATCTTTTTTTTTGTAAGTACTTTAAAATGATTTATACAAAGTTTTTTTGTGATTGTCTGTTTAATTATTTTGTAAATAAATAAATAAATTTTGTTTATTTTACTGAACTGATCTCTGCAACGCAATGGAACTTTACATAAATCATCTTGAATATTTAAAATATTCAAATAAAAACATTCAGATTTTTTTCATTATTTCATTATTAATTATATTGAAGTAATTTTTTTTATCCAGATGCAAAATCTCCGCTAAATTTGTTTTTGCTACTTTCAAATGCAATATAAAAAAATTTATAATTTCTTCATAATTTTCTTAATATGTTTTGAGAAAAATATCCTACGTCTTTAATAATATTATAAATAAATTATTTAAAATGTTGTTTGTTCATTCAGATCAGACGAAATAATACCATATAAACTAAAAAATTGTAACTAGTCATAACTATCTCTCTTCTTTTTTTCTTCTCTCTTTTTCTCTACTACTGTTTAATTAATCAAATATAAAAAAATCAATGAACTCTTAACACATCAATCACTCGATACTTTAAATATTAAACTTTACGAAACGAGATTAGAAACGTAAGCTCTCGACATGATTATAATCAAGTTTTCCACATTGTCCATTTAACAGTATCTTCTTGCAGTCTTGCAACTCGAGACTACTCGATTTACACCAGACAGTTATAAAACACTCTGTGGGATATGTAAAGACTACAGCACGTGTGAAAGCTGGAGAAGCGTGAAAAAAGGCGATGCGGGATCCGCATACGCTTTCGGTTACCTCGGATTTTCCGTTCGTTCTCGCTCGTTCTACGTCGACATTTCACGTCCATCCGCCTGGAGCGCGATGCGAATCTGTCCGATAAAACAGCGGACGGACCATTAGCTAATCCTCTGGAGGGTAAAACAGTGCCGCGGGTGAAGAGAGGGACCGAACGTGACGGCGAAGGGTGAAAGGGGGACGAGGAGGACACGGAAAGGGGCACGGAGGAAGTGAAACGGGACCGAACGAAAAGGGCGTCGGGTGCCACCAGGGAGATTTCTGGGTGCACAATTGATTGGCGCGCCGACGACGCCAACGTTCAACCGACGTCGACGTCGGTTGATTAGAATGAAGCAACACGGAATCCCTCTCTAACCGCCTAATGGCACGCCGCAACCTATGTTTACTGTGATCTCGGACTTCGCTGTATGTTGCTCGCGATTTGCCATCTGCAATGCCAATGAAACGGATCGCCGCGCTGCGTCGCATCGCGAGCGAACTGGATAGACAATCCCGATGACAATCGTGCGCGAACAGCGAGATTTCAAGGAGTTTGCACTGCACCGAAGACGGAGAGTCGTTTTTGACGTTGATCGAACGCGAGAGAGAGTTCGATTGGTTATACGCGCAATCCTCGCCAACAACCGAAATCGCTCTCGTTCACGCTCTGGCTTTTTCAGCTCGTGAGCGTCACGTTTGAGCTGAAAATGTTCGTTGCAACGCTAAAAATACTATAGTGACACATCAAAGTGGCGCAAGGTGCTGACACTTGTATCAACGTTTCACTATTTTATCGTGCAGACAAAAATCGTATCATATAATGCACTCGTATATACTAACTTTATCTTTTTAAATTTAAATTTTCTTCACTTATTACCGCAGTATTTTTTTGTAGATTTTTTAATCGAAACATTACCAAATATTGTATTTATTTGATATATGTTTTGATAAAGTCGCTTATTGCTATTTTTGTCAGATGTGCATATTGGCAATCATGACATTAAATTTATTTTTATTTGTTTTCGTTGTACTTTTAACTTTTCATATCTGAGTGTCTTGTTTAACTAATAAAGATTTTGCGTAATCTCGAAATATCCGAATATATAATAATCTTGAATTATTTCTAATTTTTATGCTAAATATAATTTTATTTTATTTTAATACCTGCATTTTCGATCATTTCTTGGTCTATAGAATTTTATATTGTTTTGCAGATTTTTATTCTTTACTTTTATGCATTTACGTCAGACTTCCGGAATACTCAATTATTTATGGCACGTGATAAATTATAAAATAAGATTTCTATAAGCAAATTAAATTATACTTTTAAAATTAGATATGCTCAATTCACGCTCAAATACGCGCGTATTTTTTAAATGTTTTTAAAAATAGAGTTTTACTTTGAAAATATTAACATTGTAGTATTCAATGATTTAATAATAAAATTAAATTAAATTAATATCTCAGAAACTAAAGAAAAAGGGGACATTGTGACTGTTGTGGACATTATGGCTACCCGTATTATATCCGTTACTAGATGAGAAATTTCAACACTCATGAAATTGTTTGTTTAGTAGCTCGCCGTTTTCTTAGTTGCATTGTTACACAATAGCTGACAATTGTTATAATTGTTATTTTTACTTTTAAGCACTTTAAAATTTTTTTAAGGTACACCGTAGCAATTAATTATACATATTTTCTCATTGTTTTTAAACTTGAGCGTATTACTACACAAATGTATGTAAACTCGAGTACATTTTGTTATTTAATTTTTCATTTTTATTGACTAAACATTTTAAATTATGCAAAGTTAAACAATAACATGGAAGTTTGTTAACATGGTTTTTAAACAACATTTTTATATCAAAATATTTCTTCGATAATCCAATTGTTATTCTAAAGAGCAATGTTATTATTTTATATTTATTATTTAATGTTTAAACAATATTTCTAATGATATCTCTAAAGTTTCTGAGAATGCAGAAGAATTCTAAACAACAAAAAATTAAAAATATATAATTTTGTAACAAAATACTGTGTTTTTTAAACTAAACCTATTTTTAAAAATTACTTTTAGACTAACCATATTACCACCATTTTTTTCTTCCACCGATTATACAGTGCATTACATTTTTATAAATCAAGTCCTAAGTACTAAATATTTCATTACTTTGAGTTTAAAGTCTGTTAACAGCACTTCAATGAATATAATCGTTCAAGTTTCAATACTAAATATTGATTATAAGCAAAATTATTTAATAAAATAAAAATAGATGCCATATTATCTTCTTCCCTTCTACTAACATTATTTTAATGAAATATAAACCAGTTTCATCATTACGTAAACTTATTACGTATCATCGATTTATAACAACGTTAGATTATCGATAGGAATGGATGATTAGCAAGATAATATATTATTTGCGCATAACGTTCTACATTTACTTTCATGAGACGTGAGTACTATTGGCGTTTCATGTTTCTATTTCTGCTATTATCGGACAGGTAATTCGTACGGACCATGTATAAAATTAATAAACCTATGCGCGGAATAATTTATAAACTGAATCATATATAACCTGCCTGTTCCGTGTCACTCCTTTCGGAAAATTGGTAGACTTCGCTCTCTTCCATTGCACGAGTATTTAAATATTACAGGAAGTTAAAAATTTATATAATTTACAAAAGCGTATCCGTTATTGTCACTTATACATATGCACAAATCGAATTACACTCGTTGTTTTGGAAAAAGCCAAGAGCATAAATAAAAAATTCAATATTAGTAGGTGAAAAATCATGTAATAAATTTTAGATGTGTTTTAATCGGGGGCTATAACATAATTCACGTGCAAAACATGTAAATAAACACAAAATACATATTTTTTTTTATATTTAAAGGAAAGCTGCCAATATATTAATATTCTCTTATTTCTCGAAAACAGAGAACTTTATTAATACTGATAAAAATATAATCTACTTAAATAATAAAAGTAAAAACTCATGCGTAATTCATATATTCATGTTCTTTTTCTATATAAAATCTGCCAAAAACAATTTCCTCAAAAGCAAGAATAAAACTCACATAATTTTTTTTTCAAATTGCATAGTTTAAACAATGTTTAAACATGTTTATCCTAAAACTATTATTTACATTTTTCTTTTCCTCATTTTTCTCATGTGCTTTTACAAATAAAATTAGGCTGCAACATAAATTGGTACCTATCGATAAGATAATTTATAAGTCTATAAAATAGTAAAAACTTATAGCATAGAATAAAAAAGTTAATCACTTAATCTTTATCGCGCCTCTACAAAAATAATTTATCGTTTTTACGCCTCATATGGACAGTTTTTAGTTCGTTTTTAGTTCATTTTTATCATTTCTATTCCCGTTTCTTGCAGACTTTCAAGCAGACACATTCTATTGCGAAAGCACATGACAAAAATATGCACATGAGTATTTTTGAGTAGATTGTCCATTTTCAATACTTGTTTTTCAGCTGAAGAGAGACAACTCGTTAATACGTTCCTCTTTTACTCACAGAAGGAGGATCAAGTAGGATAACATCAAATATATTCTGGTACCCTCCATTAATTCGTAGATAAGTGGCGTAATATTCAAGTATTTGCGAGAGATTTGCATCAAAAGTTTCTAGTGCGACGTATTTTTGATGCCTTTTGTTTTTTAATAATAATTATAATCCTTATTCCAGTTTCAAAATGTGCAATGTGCATGCTTGTGAGTGCTAAACGAGTATTTTGTATTCGTAGATAAATATGCGTTTTTACTTATCAAATTTACACACAATACCTAGTACGTTATTACCGCTTAAAAATATTCATAAGTACGTTATTATATACTCGGATATGTTTGTAAACAACCCGCTTTACCTCATTTTTCCAGTAAAGTTCCTATTTGCAACAAAGTCATATTCATTGAGCCAAATACACGTTTTCACTACTCAAATTAACTATTCTTGCAGGCTAAAAACAATAAAATATTTTTGTTTATCTTACAAAAAATCCTATTGTAAAATTCAAAACAATAATAAAAACTGCTATGTCATCTGATAGAAAATAGCTTTTAGTTTTTATTTATATTTTCAAAGTTTTATTTTTAGTTTTTATTTACGAAATACAATAGAACGAAGTGATATGGGCAATCTTCTTTTATGTAATTTGGAAAAAATTCAGATTTACATTCTGAATTATTTCCAGTCAGTAACAAATATAAATAAGTTTTTGTAAAATTATTAATTATCTTTTTTTGCAGTTCAAAGAGAGGAAAAAGATACGTTCATATTTACTCAAAGAAACAAGGAGAGATTGATAATTAAGAAAGGGAAGAAAAGAAGAAGGAACGTGCAACTGTCAATTGAGGATAAAAAGTAATTTTATCATTCTAGATCATAGGCTATATGATAATACGAGCGTTGATGCAACTATTACAAAATTGAAAGAAGACTCAACTATAAATTACAAGCGCAAATCGAGTTCGCTTTCCGCTGGTCGAGACCCCAGTTCCTGTACTAGGTCTGGGACAAGGGTTCAAAGGGTCCTCAGCCGACGTCGAAGACAAGAACGCAGACGTTAAATGGAATTATCGAGCTCTTCATCTTCCCGTCGTCCGACCTTCGATCATTTTCTGTTCATCCTCATCGCTGCTTTCCACTCTTGGAACCGGTCCAGGCAAACATCATCCGCCAGAGCTCAATCTCAATAACAATTATTTCCGTTATTAGAAATTTAATAAAGGATTTGCGCGAGAACGCAGCCGTCGTTGCTCTTTGACGACGCGATCGTCTCAATAACCGCTTTCGCTTCCCATAATGCAGCCAGCGCGAAGAAGTCGCTCTCCCCTCAAGGATCGTCTAGGACGGTGGCCGGAACGAAGACGAAGGAACAAAGCAAAGATTGCGCGGCAAAAGCTCGCGACGCAGGTGAGCGAATTGAGAGGACTAGTCAAAAGCTAACGGGGATGTAAATGAGGCAGGAATGACGAAGAAAAGGGTAATACGGTGTGCGCCTTGAAAGGATCAAGTGCGCACGGAGGAAGGAAAATAAAGGAACGTTGACAAAGAAAGATAGATTCAGAGGGCTATATTGCGTCCACCGGTAAAATCCACGACTCTGGAAATCAAAAGACTGTTCGTCGGTGGGCGGAATTGGAGATCGAGAATCGGGGTTGCATGGAAATTAGAGCGACCAAGCGTAGAATGAGCCAGGAAAATCTCGAGATTATCGTTCGTGGCAAGGATTGCGGTGGGTTCTCAGCTTTAACCGCGAGGAATCGTAAACTTGGCGGAGACAGCAGGTGAGTAACAAAATTGAAAGAACCGTGAAAACGCGCGAGGTTTGAAATGCAAGAGCAAATGGGTGACGGAATTGAGGGAATCGACTTGCCGACAAAAGAGACTAAGGGATGCAAATGAGACAATGAAGAAAATGGGAAGGGTGGATTATGCATGACGTTGCAGGAAAAGGGAAGAATGTGTAAATTTGTAAGATGAGAAGTAAGAGAATGCGAGAGAGAGAGAGAGAGAGAGGGACGAGGAGGGGGGAGGAGGGGGAGAGACTCAAAATATAGCAAATATAAAAGGTATAATGCAGAACAAAGAAGAAGGAAGATAAGGAAAACGAAGCGAGTACGCGAAAACGAAGAATGTTTCGCGCTCGAGAAACGCGACGCTCATTTCTTCTTTCCTGTCCTTCTTGAACGGAAGCCGACCGAGAGATTGAAACGCGGGCATAAGTGAAAAGTGCCGATGGATTCATCTGTATTCTGCGAGGCGAATATCTTGAGATTATCTCCGCATTGCGGGGTTAGACGAGCGTGACTTCGTCGAAGATTTATCTCGAGCCTCTTTCGTCGACTTATTCTTACAAGTGCTAGAAGGTAGAAGGGATCTTTGCATTTTCTCAACTCAGTCGCCGCGGTCAGGATTTTAAGATAGCATGACTTTATGTAAGGTCAGTCTTTGATTTTGTGTCTTTGAATTATTGTGAATAATTCGCCCCTAACAATTAACAGTTAAAAAATATAATTAGACAATAAGAAATCGACGTCCAATTTTTCAATCACTAGCATCGTAAAATTAACACAGAATTTTATTGACATAAAAATTAAATATAAAACAAATATGAGACGATCTATCGGTTACAGCGGATCTTAGTGCTGAACAATAATTTTCACATTTTTTCCGGCTTGTGCAAACTGCGCTTCGCATTTTCATCAGACTTGAAACACATTGCACTTATTACATGATGCCGGAGTACTTGATATTATTAAATTAAAGAGCAATAATTTCAATACTCAGAAACATCTATAAAATCCCTTTTCCCAAAAAATTCTAAAACAATTTTTTTTTTAAATAACACTTCAACTTCCCCCTATTCAAACCTGAATTTTCCTATATTCCATGACGGCGTCCCGCCAATTCGACTATCTAGATATGTAGTGTTA
The DNA here is from genome assembly GCF_016802725.1 of Solenopsis invicta. Classification (NCBI taxonomy): domain Eukaryota; kingdom Metazoa; phylum Arthropoda; class Insecta; order Hymenoptera; family Formicidae; genus Solenopsis; species Solenopsis invicta. Next base: position 12,267,531 of record NC_052664.1, on the reverse strand, counting down.
CTTTCTCGCAATAACCAATGTATGTTAAATGAACATCGTTTACAAGCGATGTAATATCAACAATAACTTCGAAATTCGGATCGATGAAAGTGTCAAACATAAATATGAGAAGGCCTATTTCGAGAAGGGGGATTCTATCATACTTCTGAGCATCAAAACTATAATATTAAATTGTCAATTTAATAATATTAGTACCTTTTCTAGCATCATGCAACAACTGTATTTCAAGTCCAGTGAAGATGCGCAGTTCGTATACAAGCTGAAGATTGTAAAAATTATTATTTAGCATCAAAATCCGCTGTAGGCCGTCTCATTTACGCTTGACACTTTCGTCCAAATTTCAAAGTTATTGTTAAAAATTTAATCAATCATACTAAAACCATATAAAAATAAAGTTATAAAATTATAAATCTAATATCTCTCAGCTAAACCGTGATTGTACAGACTGTCTTCCGCCAACGAGCGAAACTTCTAGCATTAAAGCGCGGTCACTGCATTCGTCAGATGGCAAGAAAGAAAACGGTCGGACGAAGTCCAGCTTCGGACGAGAAGAAGTGTACCTTGGAGGATGGATAGTCCTCTTAATTTTTCCAATAATGGCTCCGCCGCAGCAAGGGTCGGCTGTTTATCAAGGCTGCGATAGGTAGGCCGCAAGTCCTTCTACACGGGCTTCTTGCACGAACGCTCGCGCGGGATCGTAACGGGAGGGATAGAAGGGGTGCACAAAAGAAAGAAACAAGGGTAGAGGAAAGAAGAAACTAATAATTCGAAAGCAGTTTCCGAAGCTGCAATGGGTTGTCGATTCGGAGTCGTTCGCTTTCATATATATATATATATATATATATATATATATATATATTACATACACACACATACATACATACATATATGTTGTATATATATATATATATATATATATATATATATATATATATATATGGGATTATCGCTTTTTTGGCCGTACTTACGGATTGTGATGGGGAGCACATACTTTCAAGTAATTGTACAATATGTCCGTACATATTTTAAAAAGAATAAAATTTGTTGCGCCACTGGCTATATGTTACAAGTTTGGAAAAAAATAAAACAAAAGCTTCGATATCGAGCTATTTGAATTGAAAGAGCATTTAACCGCTACGGGGGCTGAATAGCTTTTTATGATTATAAATTGCAGCATGTAATTGGCTTCTCAAGTAGTTGTACTAGATTTCCGTAAGCGTTTTAAAGAGAATGGTACACGTACAATTGTTCTGCTATTAAAAATTTTTCATATACACATTAGTACAATGTAACGAATTACAATAGAAGTTTCAGTACCAAAGACGTGTATCAATTAGTACAATGTAATAAATTACAATAACTTCCTAAATTCGTTTAGAAAATAGACTTTTTATTATAAACTTATTAAATATAATTTAAACTATAGTAGTTTTTCGTCATATATATGTATACATATGTGCAAAATACAAATTAATTTAATAAATATTAATGAACTAAATAAAACTATTCCAATTGCATATTGTGTAAATCATTATACATAGTTTATTAAACACTTCTAATACCTAGTATATCTAAATAAATTATTTAGAAACATAAAAATGCAAAATTATCACTTATATAAGACATTCAGAACAAATCCTTATGTCCTTATGCCACGATTCCTGTATTTCTCGTATTTATATGTAATGCGTAATAATCTTTTTTAACAAAATGAGCGTGCAACTTAATTAAATACTCAATTTTTAGACGTAAATTTAAGTGTTAAATGATTGCAGTGCAAATCCAGTTTAATTATAATAGTCAGTAGTCATAATAATTAAAAAATCAACTTGCTGTAACACACTTAGCAATCTCTGAGAAATAACTACTAAATCTTTTTCTTCTCATGCTATAATAAATTTATAATGTTTAATGTTATAAGTTTAATTAAAAATCATAATTTAATTTCAAAAAGCAGACACCAATTCATTAACATGTCAGTTCAAAATATTTGCAAGACAAGAATAAAATTGAAGAGATCCGTTATTAAAATTATCTTTCCATTTATAAAAAATTATAATTAAATAACTATATGTACGGTTATTTAATTTAAAATAACTATGAATATCAATGCATGTACGTTTTTTAAAGTATATGTAATTGAATATAATGTTATGCTACATAAGAAACATTTCTCGTAGATTTCAACTTCGCTTTGAGAAACCTTGGTTTAATATTTAATGGCGAGAGAAAGATCAACAAACTTTGTAACGCTTGTTACGGACGTCTCGAGGCAGAACTACGATTCTTTCGCGCATTGCTGAGACGAGATTTCGAATCCACAAGGCTCGATTTAATAGAGCGGAGGTTTCTTATCGCGATCTGAATCTAATCAGAGAATTCGCATTCTGCAGCACCTTTGAATCCTCGGCTTCGCCCTCTGAGCCCATCCTTCTTCCATGTTTGATTTGATAAGTACAAACGAGGGGCGACAGTTCAAAGGAACTGCAAGATAAAACAAACTGTCTCCCATGATGTGGGTTTGTTATTTCAGCATTACCGACGAAAGCGAAATATGCTGGTTGCTGACTTGTTTGTCGTAGAAGAATACCAGATTGGCGTTTTGCGTCAATCGTCGTGATACACTCGTCTTTCCCATTACATACAGCGCCGGCAAATTCCTGTTCCGATTGTCGTCGTACATGGTCGTCTTATGTTTCAAAAAGCACCGTAAATAATGATGCACGTCAAATGTCTTCAGAGGAAAAGTAGAAGGGAAGTCTAACGCGAGATCGTTATCTTCAAAATCCTTCAAAGGATTTCTGCCTCATTTCAACAAGGGTTGAAGATTTGTGGGGATTTTGTATCCTTTGCGACCTCTGATTTTTATCTCTTTCTGCATGTTAAAAGCGGGTTAAAATGTAACTCGGCTTTGTATATTTCATAGAATTTATATAAAATTTTATGACACGCTAAAACCTTTCTAAAATATAAATATTATAATCATATCTCTCAATATTTATTAAAATTCAATATAAAAATCTCTGACATTTAGTTATTAAACACTGACTATAATAATTCTGTTTATCAGACACTTATCATATTTTTAAATATAATTATATATTTTTTGTCTTGCGTAAAAGAGCAAAAAAATGATAGAATAATTGATATTTATGAAACCATTATCGCATAAAAAAGATATAAAAAAATTCTATAGATTTTAAATGACGAGAGAATACGCGATCGCATAACACATACATATAAGCATTCATTATATTCACTGTATTCGGATTATTCAACATGTTTTCGAACTAAACGAGGCAACATATGTCGGTTGTAGCGTTAAGAATTCAATTAAATATTGCATCAGTGGTCTCAAATTATACTAGTGCTCTGGCAATTTCATTAATGTGGTTAGGCCGCTCGTTTGGACCCCTCGCCCTTAACTGCGGCTTTCTGTTGGATCCTTCGACCGCAGTAAAGAAAAACGTATTCAAATTTTAACAGCTTGTTAACACTTTGTGAATTATATGGTCTCTCTCATCTATTTATGCGTATCAGTTTATTACTTTAAAAATAATATTCACACGTTAATAACTAAAATTAAATCAATTAAGAAGAAAATTACGCACCAGGAAGCAAGCAAAATAGGTATAATTTTTTACAATAAATTTTATTTTTGTTTTATCATATGATGTACTAAACGTTTGATTTATTGTTAGTCTTTCTCAGCAGTATTAATAAATAATGCTAAAATTAAAATAAATTAAAATGCGCAAATTTGAATTAGTATAAATATAGTGTAACTAGATAAAGAAGTAATTGACAAAAATCTAAGGTTACTTTAAAATTTCTTATGTGAAAGTGAATAAAATTATAAAAAGTATAAATTATTACGTTGGGGAATCCGAGCTATATCTGATTAACATGTAAAAAGGGATTCACGACTGATTACCGTTGCTCCACGAAAAAAGTGTGTCCGGATAAAAATTCTCAAGTGCTTTCGTCTAAGTACAAATCAAAACAAATAAATGTTCAATATGTTATATGATTAACAAGAATAAAATTTATCATAAAAAATGTACACTTTATTCTGCTTGTTTCTTGACCTTCAATTTTTTCCTTGGTTGCAAATACGAGTTTTATACTTTATAAAATTAAATTAATCTTTGATTAAATATGTATTATGTATATATAGAATAATATATTCTCAAATAATTAAATATATATATAAATATTGTACTATTTTTTTCGAATTTCTATGATTTTAAATTCTCTTGTAAAGAATAAACATAAATTGACAAATAAGTTTTTATAACGTTGAAATTAATCATTAAATAATAATTAATTACTGTAATCAATTACTCTATTTTGGATTTATTAATATTTTATGAATTTTCTAATTAAAGGATAAATGATATTTTATGATGTGCTATTGAGTTAGACATGTTTTGAAAGTATTATGAATTTTTTTATCAAATAAAAAAACGTATAAACTTGTAATAAATGTTCACAAAACTTTGCATGACTGATATCGAATAACTTTAATGTGAACGTCGACGGAATATACAGACCGCGAATGAAGTACATACATAGCATGTTGCGACTGCTTTGATCAAACTTTTTTCCGTACTACGTTTGAATATAAAAAAAGTGATCAAAAAGTGGTCAAAAAATTAATCATATACATAAAATTATTAACTTAACTATATATCTTTGTACTAAAAAATTTACCAAATTATTTTGATTCCTGTGTTCTAAAATTAAGTGCCCCGAAAAAATCAAATGCAAAAAGAAAGAATAAAAAATGACAGAAGATGCAATAAAGTCAGAGAACAACAAAGAACTCTATGTATATTTAAAAATATCGTATATATTTATTATTTATATACACTCTCTGTCTTTCCTTCCGCTCTCCTTTCTTTCTCCGTATATTAATTTAAAGACAACTTATTTCGCGATGCGAATACTTAGAGATCATGAATAAACTCGTAACGCGCTTGTATTGCGTAAATTCATTTTACTTTCGCGCTAGTATAAAAAGGAAAGTTCGATCACATTTTCGATCTATTTCAGAAGTTACCGTGACGTGGGTTATACGCGTAACGCGTGGTGTCCATTTTGGTTGCCAAGCGAGCCAATAGCTGCTCGACGAAGTATCTTTCGCGTCAGTATTCGTGACTCGCGAGGGGTTGATGGATCGATTTGCGATCGGTCGTAGCGCAGGAAGAGCCCGCCGAGAGAGGGTCGTAGGAGGGAAGCGCATTCGGAATACGTGATCGATGCGTCCATTCAGCCGGAGCCCCGCAGGTACGACGGCTCGAAAACTTCCGGGATGCATAACGTTCGCAACGAATGTGAGATCGACAGATTTACGAGATCGCATGCTTGCGAATGTTCCTGTACGCGCTCAAGCGTGCTTAAACGTTCGTAGAAACGCCACGGCGTCAAATAATTCGCATGGTAAAGCAATTTGTAATTGTATGTGACTGCAGAAGAATTACGCGATCATCACGAAGAAGGGTGCAAAAATCGATTTGCTCGCCAGCAAATGGCATATTATTTTTTATGTTTAATGGATTTTAATTACGATAGGATAAAGCTGTCACTGTCCGAAGCGCGCGAGTTCCCGGGGTGGGGGCGAGTGAAGCGCGTTTTGAGAGGGTTTATATATCCCAGGCTCGTTTAAATAAAAAAGATGAAAGCGCTCAACATGCAAATCAGACTATCCGTTTTGTTAATGCAAATATGTAAATGCATAGCCAGCCGTTGTTTACAGCGCTCACCTGCATTCTGCGAGCGGCGGAGAGAAAAATCGGGTGGAACGATGACGCGCGAGAGAGATCGTGAGACCGAATAATCGAGTCTTCTTCCACTGTGCACTTTTCTTTGTTGCGGTATAACTGTAACGCCTCCGTAAATTCCTGCGATGTAACCGTCACGATATAACGCGGCTCTCAAGACAATTCAATTTCACGGTAGTTTTTAACTATTGCGACACAGCAGACAATTCGACGAATCTCAAAATCCCACAAAAGCAGCGCAATAGTAATTATTGTAGAAAATATTAAAATACTTGTTCTTATTTCAAATCAATTCCAACGATACAAATTCAAATATAAATCTAGCTTCAGATTAGTAGAATATATGTGCATTTCAGAAACTTTACCTAACTTTATGTAAATGTAGAATTACAGGAATACATTGATAACAGCGCGTCTCTCAAATACGTTTGATTTAAATAGAATAAGATAATCATTTGATATTATACATTTTACGATTAATTTATAATCGAGAATAGTTTTTATATTTGTAGTATACTTAAATGAATTTCATGAGCACATCCGAAGAGAACGGGATCAACAACAATACTGATGACGTCATTCGATTTTCAAAATGGTCTTAAAAATATAAGAAATACAAGAAAATAGCTAAAGGTAACACATGTATAGATATATAGATAAATGAAGACAACGACGAGAGAGGGGAAAAGAAAAAGAGAGAGAAAGAGAGGAAGAGAGAGGAAGGTCCTTTTTTGATAAATATAAAAGTTATCTCTCGGGGGATCGTATCCGACGAGATCTATTTTTCTTTCGTCGCAGCGAAAGTTCGCCGTGGTATTCTTACACAACGAAAAGAGGACAGTAATCCACGATTTCCGATGGTTGGAGAGGTACCGGCCAGCTTTCCAAGAGGGTTCTCCGAGACTGGAAGGAGCTAAAGATACCAAAATTGCTGGAGCTCTGCTGGTGCTTCGATAGCATTAAACTTTCATACATTGATGGGACATTAACAAATTCGAACAAGTTTTATACCGTTTTATACCGTAACGTACAATGAATTAAAAATAAACCAAGTTTCTTCTTTATTGCTTTTTTGTTTTGTGCAAAGTTAGAAATAATTGCATAAAATTGAAGAAAGGAACAAAATGCAATGATGAAAATGAATTATATATGCTCATAGCTCTTGTCTGGTGACGTTTCTTACTCACCGTAACTTTTACACTACTAATTTTGTATTAAGATAAAAAATACATTGTCCGTTAATTGATTAAAGTTTCAAAAGTTTTTATATTGTTTTGCATAATTTCTTACAATTATTTGATCCTTTAAATATGAAATCGTACGGAAATAAAAAATTATTTAATTTAAACATGTAGGATATTAGACCGTGTAAATAATACAAGAAATAAGAGGAAGCGTCACATTTCTTAGTCGAAACGGATTTTGATACTTAATAGTATCTTTACATAAATTATTAAATGCATTTATCAGTTCCATAAACTACATGGTGATATGGATATCCAACTTAAAACGTAATCACAATTTGAAACTAAAATAATATCGAGATTAAGTTGATCGTTAAATTAAATAACGATGCTATGAAGATCTTAAGAAACTGTAATAACTTCTAAATTCAGACTACACAATTGCTGCGAATGATTTTTCTCACAATAGTCGGTATTACACGAAGACAAAAAAAAAATTTGCGCAACAGAGTGTGAAGATAAGAAGCGCCGTAAGAAGTTTTTCACCGCTTGTGGTCTCTCGGATATTTTTGTTTCTATCTCTTTCTAAAGCCTCCCTTCGGTCTCGACGGCTCCTATTTTCACGTGCCTTCCGTAAAAAGGTATCCCGGCTTGCTTTAAAGAGCCGGAAGGTGCAAAGTAAACCGGTACTTGGCGGTTTAAGAGGCCATAAGAGGAGAAGGTAACGTTTAAAATTTCGAGAGCCACGAGCTGCTACGCCACTCCACGTCTTTTCCGATACGCCATCCTTCTCAATTCGCTTTTCTTGCTACCCGCCTTCGTGAAATTTTTACATTTCCTTTCACTCTTTATAATTAGAGGGGCGAGACGGATCAATCGGAGAATAACGAAAACATATGGAAGAAGGCGGAGAGAGAATCGTGCTTCGCGACATTATAAAAACAAATCTTCAAAGAAAAGTACTCGAGGGAGATGCGCATATAGACGAGATTTCAAGATGGACTCGCCCGAGGCTCTCGAGGCGTTCGAAATCGAATAGAAGCTTCTCGCGGATTACGTACGTTCTTCTTCGTTGAACGAAACGCCGTACGTGTTTTCGCAAAGCGGACTAATCCTTGTCCCTTTCACAAGGGTGAGGCTACACTCTGTTATAAGTGCATATGTGAAGGGACAAAAATAAAAACATATCGCACATATATCATACGTACAGGCTCGATTTATGTGTATACGTGAATCCTTACGTGAAATTGTAGATGGAACACTTTGTTTTGATACAAAAGAGAATCTGCTTTTTACTCAATCAAGAAATCAATCGTGTTTTTAATAATGTAAGTGTACGATATTTGTTATTAGATTGAAACGGAGAGGAAACTAAAAATGTTCTTTATTTACATTTAATATTAAAATTGATACTGAATGTACGATAAATAATTATGGAATATTGGTTTTTACATATTTTTTAACAAATTACAACAATATCAAAAATGTATACATAAAAAATATTTCAATATAAATGACGATAATTTAGATTTAATTATGTTCAACGAATCATACGTATATTGAAAAAATCTCGTTCCTTATTTTGCGCGAGGGTGCTTTTAATTGACGACCATGTCTGTGAAGATTATTCTATTGCAAAAATGTCGAAGAAGTAATCAACGCGAGGCAGTGACGCTTTTTATCGCACAATTTATCAAGCACCGTATTGACCGATTTGACGAAGGCCGCAGCAACGGCGGAACGTATCGACAGCGTCAACGTCGTTGTTAGGATACAAACGTTGTCCGGTATCAATTTGTAGAGGAGCTTGACGTTCGGACGGCGGTATATTTCGACGTAATAGAGCGCGCATAGGCGACCAAAAGCCGAGGCAAACAAGTTACAGAGCGCGAGTTACGAATTTCGTGTATGTCGGCACGCTGCTGGGACGCGCCGCAATCGCAAAGTAGTTTAATTGGATTTTCAGTGAGATTAAAGCGAACGCGGGGCGACTCTGCGCTACGATCGCGATAGTCGCCATACGGACTAGTTTTGCCCGCACATCGTGACATAATAATTTTTTACGTCATGAACAATTCTATTTTTCCACATATAGCTCATATTTTCCTCGTAGCTCATACGAGACGTGGCAGTACTGCTTTTCATATATGCTTAAACTTAATCAATAGAAATTGATTAAGTCACAAAGATAATTGAGAATATTGAGAGATTATTTTACTAAATATTGTGATTTCTCAAGTTCACTAAATATTGTGATTTTATAGAGGAATCTCGATTAGAAGTGAAATCACTTGCCAAACACATTTTCATCAAAAACAAACTTGTGTTGAAATTGAAAAATTTACTGGTCTGTTATTAACAAAATCAGAAGTTGATAAAACTGCAACAAAGCACCAATTCTGCCTTTTCTCTAGCGTTATCTGTTTTTAATTAAATCTGAAAATGTGAAAGATAGTAAAATTGTGAAAGATAGTAAAATTGTGGCAGAATAATATTAAATAACAAGATGATCTTATATGCAAGTCACAAATCTAATTGTTCAGACATTCGGATAAGATATTGTGAGTTTATTTTAAATCGGAAAAATACTTTTAACGAAAATACATCACTAGCAATAGTTTTTATTCCCAATTGTGTTTTATCTAAAAATTTGTAATATTTGGTAAATTTGTAACATAAAATAAACGTGCATATCTTTCATCTAGATAATTAATTTTATGACTATGTTATCAACAAAATTTATGTCTCTTTAACTCAATTGAATTCCGGTTTATATCGCTGTATCTTCAATAGTATAAAATAATGTAGATAACGATACATTTAGCATGTAAACTGTGAAACTGTTGAAACTGACGCGGCATCAAGATCTGCGATATTTTATTGCATTGTTAGTTTTTATCAAATTTAAAAATTTTAGCAATTATATTTTCATTAAACTACCGTCTAATTTTCGACGTTTATTATATACATTTTTCGATAATTATATATTTAATATTAAAAGAAAACAAAAATGTACGCTAAAGATAAATTTATAAAGCCAAAAGCTCGAAAAAGTTTTAAATCACTGTTTCATGTTTTATTGCATTTATAACAGTTATAACACACTGTCACTAATAATTATAAAAAAGTATTTGTTTGAATAAATATTTAATGTACACGTGTGCTTTTTCACAGTTGCGGTGTAAAGTATTTTATAGGTTGAAAGATCCATCACAGTACAGACATGCTAGTCGCATTCAAAACTGAATTGACGCGAGTAATGTGGGCAAGCGTACATAAACTCGATTAACGAGTGATTGCTCTTGCCTCGGGCCGAAGTCATAAATAACCGTTGAAACGACACGAAGTAGGTCGTTCGCGATCTCCGTCCGCGGAAAACCGCGTTTCGTCGGATTCCATGCTAGTGAGTTTTAATGGTCGTACCAGAATTAGACATTGCAATAAAATTCCGTAACACAGCCCTAGCCAATATGCAAAAAACAGACCAAATCTCACAAAAATGACTCGTCACTTAGAGAAGTCAGATTATTTATTTTAAGGTTTTTTTATATAATTTAATTAAGTAAACGTATACAGATATATATAAAAATAAAAAACATATTAGCGAATATAATAGGGTGGTAAAGTAATGCGTGCAAAAGAAAATGGAAATGTAAAAACATAAATAATACTAATTTACAAAAATATATATATTTTGTTGATTACTTTAAAATTGTCATAAGACATAAGATAAGGTGACTTATGTTTCTTATAGATTCTTAAATGCTGAAAATAATGCCGCAAACCAAATTTCAGCACGTCAGGTTTTCAAAATAATTAATGTTTAATGTGCAAAGAAAAGCTTTCTTGCGATATTTGAAATTTTTTGTACATAAAAAAGATTAACATTATCTTGAAATTTTTTTCTAATTTAAAATAATTTTTGACTCTAAGTTAGTATAATTGTTCCTAAATGGTACTTACAATTTTAAATATAGTACGCGTATGGTAGAAGAAAATTATTGCGACTAAAATATCAATTTCCTGAAGTTAAGTCTTTAAAAGCTCGACCTAGCTTTGTTGAAACTAAATGAAAGCACTCATTTCGTACGTTAAGAAGCTTAAGCTTATACCAAATTTTCAATCGATTAATTTATCATCAATATAAAAGAAGAACAGTAGCTGCTTTCTGGACTTGGCAAGAATTAAGAGGCTTTTTGGAAAGCTTGAAGTCAATAATGCATAACATATTTATGTCATAAGTTGATGTACAATAGATGCTTAGAACAAATCATTATCCTGATTTACATAAATATATAGGTAGAACAATTTGCAAAAGTAACTTTTATAAAGTTTTCATGTAAACATATTTATTTATATAAAATTATTTTTGATATTGTAACATTGTATTAAAAAAAGTCCGAATTTTTGTATCTTTTACATTTACAATATACGTAAATAATCATGATTTTTGTATAAACTATTTATGTAAACAAATAATAAGCAATTAATTGGCACAATTTTATATATATTAAATATATTATTCACATTCAATAAAATAATAGATATTAACGTGGTTTAGATACAATTTTTCTTTTATAAATCTCTCTCTTAGAAGTTAAATTACTTAAAAGAAAAATATTCTCATAAAGAATTGATTCAATAGCTAATTCACTTCAGGATAAACTATAAAAATATTAAATCTATGCATAAAAAGTTTGTAAGATTTCTTGATAAATTGAAACATTCGCAAAAATAAGTTGCAACAACATTGTTTATTCAAAATAACTTCCACTGCTTTCAACAACTTTTTGTCAACACAGTTTTAATATCAATAAAGACTATTTTAAATAAATAATGTTGCTGAAGTTTATTTTTACGAGGAGTGTTTTAAGTTTTTAAAAAACCTTGCAAACTTATGCATAAATCTAATATTTCACTATCGTCAATCTAAAATGTAATTATCCATAATATTTGATCTAAGTATTTGTGATATTTAAAGGTGCACACACATATATAGGAATGGGAAGTAACAAGTAACAAGTCACCATTGCTTTTATTTTATTTTTTTATAATAACTATTTGGTAATGACGTTACAAGTTTTCATAACGATAATAATAACGACAATGAGACAGTCGCTTTTGACAAGCAACTTGTTTTTATGCGTTGCTCATTGAAAAAAGTTACTCGTAGGTTAATTTCTTACGTAATGAGCAATAGTAACGTTTTACTTCAATTTGTCACGTAGCTAACGAGTAATGTTACAAATTAATATTTTTCAATGAGTAACGCATAATATTAAGGAGTTGATTGTCAAAAGTGATTATTCCAATGAAAAATTGTAATATCATTATCAAATTATAAAAAAATATTGTAAAAAGGTAACAGTAACGCGTGTAACAACACTACTTATTATAAATTGATACTTCTCATCTCTGCACACGTATACCGATACATATAAATACGTATATAGCCTGTCATAAGTACACAGTAATTGTCGTTAAAACTATGATAGAGAGAATAGTCCGTTTCGGAAGCGTAGCTTTCTATAGATCAGCATAAGTTAAGTCACTTTAGGGCACTCCAAAAGAGGCCGGACAAGAACAGGTTAGTACTACTGGCCTCCAAGGTACCATTTACAAGACATCTTAGTGCGACCCAAAATCCATGGAAACGCGTCCCCTGTCAGTTCGCAGATAGTAACACGTTGTAAAAGCATTGTAACGCTCTTCCTAATTCTCTCATAAACATGAATATTCGCACGTATAAGACATGAAAATAAATGACGTGAAGATTCTAGGAACGTTGTAAAACGTTGTTTAAACGTTCGTTCATAAATTGCTTATTTATTATACTCTGACAAGTACTAAAAAATTTTACGTTTACATTCGCGTACGTATGTAAAAATGTAAGAAATATATTAAATTTATCGTTTATTGTTTAGTCAATCAATGTAATGTGCTCTGACATCTTGCTCGAGAATGAAACAAAAGATAAGTACAGGTACGATACGTTTGCTTTTCCCGAATAAAGATTTGATTTGCATTGTAATGGTGAGAAAAGTTCAGGAAACAATTTCTCGAAAGAATTTCTTCGTTCTAAAGAAAAACTAAACTGAACTTTGAACTTCATGGTTTTCCATACACCAACAGTGGATATTTCCTGTCAAAGCAGATCGAAATAATCGGAAGGTGTCTATGATAGTATCGCGACTCGACGACCATCAATAATAGAATTGTTTTTTAATAGTCTGATCATAGAAATTAAAGTGGTCATGTCGTCAAAAGCGAAGTGAAAGAAAGGTCTTTTAGGCGTAGAAACTACTCTAAGATTCGTACAAAATGAATGAAAATTCGCCGGTTTTCTGAGAGAAAACGCTTCTTGGCTGACAGACACTCATTCTTATCGTTTCGCTTTGGAGCGACATAGCAATGTACAAATTAATCTTCTAAAAGCATCGACGACCCTACTACCGGTAGCCGAGCCCCGGTGCAAGGTTGTACTTAAGAAACTTATCGGAATATAGCGAAAGGAAGGTTTTCGCTTCCGCAGCATCTGCGGGGTCGGTGACTTTGACGCTCTAAGATTCGCACAAGGACGCACATGAAGAGGGGATGGATGGGGCAGACGAGGGCGGAAGTAGCAACTCCGTCCTCGAAAGGAAGCGAGCAAACGAGGACGAACAGATTCCTGAATTACTTACCAAGGCGACCTGTGTCTGTCACCGGAATGATTTGATAAAGTAGTCTACGACAGATGCATCCTACTCCCTTTTTGTTCGTTTCCCTTCTCGCGTTTTAAGTAACCGTAAAAAATTTCGTTAAGCATAGTATTGAAATCTTATAAAAAGAATGTGTTATTCAATATATATATGTAAATTTACATGACGTAACTATTATTGAATTCTTTAAAGGATGAAGAAAAATATGAGATTAGCTAATCAATTTTTCCCGATGTTGAATGAGACTTGCACAATTTTATTTGTTTAGTCAATTTGTTTCACAAAATTGCAAACATAAATTGATGAAAAGAATAAAAATAGGTTCTGTTTTATATCTTAATTACTTTCTGAGAGCAGATGTACAAAGTGATAGCATCAAACACTTCAATGTAACTTTGAAGTTAGATGGCCGCGGAGAGCTACTAACAAGCACTATTTGCATTTCCTTTCAACGGATCGCGGCGTCTGATTATTGTATTGTAATTAGTAAAGTAGAGACGCTCGGACGCGAGCGTATGTATATAAGCAAACCGACGATAATTAATTACGCGGCTTAACAGTGGCGTTTAAGTTAATGCCCCGACTGTGTGCTTACTGCCGAGTTTCCGGACAAACTAAATTTAATATCGTGCCTATTACAATCTACCGGATTATATTTTGGTATGTGGACGGCGTCTCATAGATACGGAAACTGCATGCATATTTAAGCGTGTGTGCGTGCGCGTAAAGGTCTGCGTTATGCCGGACCCGGGCAGCGGATGTGGCCAGAATTCCGGTCCGGAAGGGCGGTTTAAGAACATTGTTTCGGTTGCCCTCGTTATACCCCATTGCGTCGACTTTCGTTTTACTAATTATTCTCTCCCAAATAAGGCCGGCCGAAAACCATGAACGTTACGCCATGAGTTTGCTCAACTTTTGTAGCGGCCTTTGTTAATTACGCATTATAAAGCAACGGATGCCAACATTTTCCATTGCAGTAATGCATTCTTCATTCCAAAATTTAGTTGTATAATATGCTAACAAATATGCACCAACAATACGCTTTAATTAGCTAAATGCTTTTTTATAGTCAATTCTTATAAGACAAAAAAAATACAAAGGGAAAAAATGCGGATTTCTTAAAATATTCGAAGAAAACTATTTAGCACTTGTGTCTTTCCAGGAAAGAAGAATTATCAATTATGAATTGTCAATTGTGAAAAGCACTTAAAATATTTTTTTGAATAGAATATTCAAGATGTACATATAAAAAGAATAAAGTGTAAAAATGACTATTTACCAATAATAGAATCATAAAAAAAAGAATGTATAATAAATCTTATAGATTTTGACCTGCTAAACACGATGCAATTGGTTATCATTAAAAATATAGGGAATATTGTTATTTTTTAGGTTAAAGTTTAATTTTGCACCCTCTCCGTGAGCTATGATTTTCAATACAAGTAAGTTATTCTGTGTTAAACTTAGTACGCAAAAGTTTCGAACATTGTTGAACAAAAATCAAATAAATAAGATAAATTTAAAATAAAGGATCATGCATTAAAATGAAGAAATATGCTACGAACATATGGAGAAGGATAGATGAGGAGCTTGAGAGCGTATATTCTTTCTCGTCTTATTTGCGACATTCATTACGGCATTATTTCCATAACCATATAAAACAATATGATTTACTTATAATAAATAGATTTTCATAATAATTATTAAATTACATTTGGTGACAGAAGAAAAACAGCTAAATAACATTTGTTATTTGGATGTCTCATTTTAAATTTATTTATTAGATTTTTCAACAATATTAGAAGCCTTCGCATACTAACAATAAGTTTCACATGGAATAACTCACTCGCATTAAAAATCATATATTATGGAGAGGATAAAAAATAAGACCTTTAACCTGAAAAATGACGATGTTCTTCGCATTTTCAATGAAAACTAATAGCACCATCGTGTTCAGTAGATCGGAATCTGTAAGATTCACTATATTTTTACATTTTCATTAGAGGGTAAAAATTGCCATTTTTACACATTGTTCTTTCTTATATCCTTTGTAAAAATAAAAATTTAAATTTAACTTAAAAAAAATCAATTTAAGAAACTGAAAATTATAAAACTCTCTAATTCTCTCTTTGCATTATTTTTTCAACACATCCGCATAATTACAATCCAGAAGGTAAATCGTAGAGCATAAACACGATTTACAGCTCGTTACGTGGAACGTGTTGGAGAGTTAGGTTACCATCGCCCTTCGTTCTTTCCCGTTTGCGAGCCAGCCGTTTTCTTTGGTCCCTTTGCAAACGCCCGGCGAGAATTACGACCTGGTTCTAACAGAACTTTCGCCTCCAATTCGAACGACAAAGTATCTGTCTTTCTCTTTCTCTTTTCCGAACCACTCGTCGTTCCAACCCCTTCATGTATCCTTTCTTCCTTCACAACTCCATCCTTTTCCCACCATTAACTGCCGAGGAAAACGGACTTAATCCCAGCCAGCTGGCCAGTAGCGTATCTTGATGTCGACCGTTACAGAACCCCAGGGATGAAAATGTTTTTAAAACGTTCTCCATTCGCGATTAACTAATTCCCAGCGCAATTTTCTTCTACTAGCATGCCGTTAATTGGCATTGAACTCTCTCTTGCTATGTCGTACTTAATTTTACGTGTCGTACGTAATGTCAAGAATCGATAATTTTGGTCCCGCAGGACAATATCCGTACGGCATTTTAAAGTTTATTTTATTGGGCTAAATTAAATTTGTAGGTTTTATTTGAACCAAAACTTAATTGACATTAATCGCAAGTATATAACTGAAATTTGATTGTCTATTCTTCACATTAAAAAGAAAGATATAACTCGGAGATAAAAGTTGGTATTATCGATGTCAGTTAATTAAGGGTTACGTTAATATCAGTTAGATCTCCTTCTATAATTGACTAAATCCTCTTCCCTTTCATTTATAATTGAAGTTATGATATAGATCGAATCGCTAACCGGCAGAATTAATTAACTAAGCCGATTGCTGCGATTCATTCCAACTTCGGTTCATGCAGCCGGACTTAGGTGTATTCAACCATGCTTTAATGAGCAGCTATAGTCTGCAAACACTGACATTCGCAGAACTTGTGGAAACCCAGCATTTGCTTTCGTGGCAAAAGAGAATGAAGTTCTTTGAGGAAGCCTTATGAGTCAAAGCCATTAAATGCGATGCGTTCTCCGCAACGGAATGGTCGATAGCTATTGCGGTGGGCTTCCAATCTTCCAGTCGATAAATTACATATCCGTTGATCATACCGTGAGGATTCCATTCGCACCCATCGTTCGGGCCAGCCGGAAAAAATTCACTGGCACCAGTCAAACCGCGGCTATAAAGTATCGAATGGTGTCACATTCTTCCTCTCTGTCCGATACGGGGATGCAGGACAATACACGATAGGCGAGGAAAGAGGGATCCGCGGCTGCAACATGGAGGTGTGCCGATGGAGGTTTGGGGTGGGTGGACTCTGGATATGTCGGCAACAGCTGTGAAATGTTTATGAAGGCCCGACTAATTTATCACACTCGCACACAACAAAGTCTGTGCACGCGTGCCGACTTCATCACACTTGCCGATACGAATCGCGACCGCCATCGGCTTTCACAATCGATACACCGTCGATACGAGCCAAACGATGATGCACCTATGAACTCGAGAAAGAAATTCACAGGCGTTGCTCAGGAGAGAGGTTAATTTAATAAAAGAGTCGAGATAACTTTGTTAATTAATTCGCTATAAGAGCTGAAAAGTGCCAGGCGAAATTATAAACCAAAGACTTATGGTCATATTTCATATTTCTGACAAGATAAAATTCGACTCCATGACCTCGTTCGTAATTCTTGTTACGTTCAAGAAACTTTATTAAGTCAATTTTATTCTTCCCCTCTCTTTACAGAATATTAAACGTACATATATTTATGCCAAATGCTTCAACAAATTTAAAAATAATTATTCAAACTTTTAATACAAAACTTAAAAAAACTATTTTTCACGTATTTAATAATTTCATATAAACTACAAAATATAATTGCTTTTCGGTAAAACTTCTATATATATTTTTCGTGATATTATTTAATGAAGCGTTTAACAAATTTCAACTAAATTAAGTTACCATTCAAGTAGATGTTTTAAAATTATGTGAGCCAGCCGATGATATATTGTTTAGTTTATTTCAGCCATTTTTTACAGGCGGCAGGATGAAAGATTGTCGCGATTTGCCGTAAAATGGTTGCAACGCCCAAGGGCGACCGAACGAAGCGGCAAGTTTTAAACAAACGATCATTCGAGAGGACCGATAGCATCGATTTTAGAAATGCGCTGGCTCCGCTAGTAAAATACTAGAGTTTATAAAATAATTTAAAACTACTTTCAAAATACTGTAATAATTACAGCTGATTTGTTATCAATCCAACTAACGCGTTACTTAATACATATTCGTACAGAAACTATGATTATAAAAACATTATGTATTTTAAAAAATTTAATTATATAATAGTAAGTCCGAATCCAAACTGATGCATTTTAATTGCAGAAAAGATATGGTTTTCATTTGCGTAATGTTTTTTAAATGTTTTCGCTATAGTTTACCCATGGCAGCCGTAGTTTTTTTATAATTTTTTTTTTCTCAATGTTAGTAAACTTTAAATGTTAGTGGACTTTAAATGAGATCAAATTCAGGTCAAGTAAACAAGCGCGAACAAACACAAATAAACGTCAATGCAAAAAAGCCACTATACTGGCGATGCCATTCATACTCATTGAAGCAAGTTGCTCATTCACGTTTGCTCGCACCCATTGTTTCCTAAATTTAATTTTCTAAATTTAATTTAAGATAATTTTATCAGAGCATTGAGGATGTTTAGTATTTTTTTTTTAATATTAGTCTATTTTGGACTATCCGCATGCAGTCATCAATCATAAAATTTTTTAAATAATAAGTAGCATTTAAGAAAAAATAGGTTTAGCTCCTCAAACTCTGAGGACGTAAATAATCATTACTTGATAGTTATAGAGAACAGTAACTTTTCTACAAAGCATTAGATTATGAGAAACATAATCAAGAAAATTCTACTTTTGACTTCATCATCAACAAAAGAATACACAAACTGAGCAGTTAATTGTCCCAACAGGTCACATTAACAGCCTGTACTATCGACATACTATCGTCATTTGTTCAATTCATCATACATCTACTTAAAAACAGTAAGTAGATTATATTGGGTATATTTTAGTTCTGATGATCAAATGATGTCGTTTCATTTGTTTGATGGCTCATCATCAAAGCTTTTCAATAAATATACTATTACTATACTTAGAAGATATCCGTATTATGTCATTGAAAAAGTATTTAAGGTATCCCAGATACCAAATAATCAACATGATATGAGTACAGCAGCTTATAGTACAAACACCATTTTTACATGTGCAATAATATTCTTTAATAGCTATCTTTTCCTTCACTATTACGTTCTATTACATTACAGATATAATATCATATTTTATTAACATACCTGGATTGTATTCAAGCTTTAAGAAATATTAGATTAACAACAATATTGATATCATAATTAACAAGATCATCAGCTTCTCTGTCATGGCTTCTATTTTGTATCGTTCAGACTGAGCCACATGCTTTCCACAGTAAGCTTTCCACAGTAAGTTTCCTAGCCTGCATGATTTGATATTTATTAAGAGCTATGAAATATAAATCGTACATTCGCCGCTTCTTTGTCTCTTCTCCCCTTCCCTCTTCTGTCTCAAGATGGATTCCAGAGGTATTGTCGTGGACATAACTGATTCCGATTCTTTTTGCCATGACGACGTGATGAATTAGTGAAGTAAATGTCTGTTTTACTTAACCCAATAAAACCAAAGACTTGGCCAAGTAAATGTATATAATAAAAGAAAAAGTATTCAACCGAAAGCTATACAACACTTGCTTGTTACCGTCACCAAGAAAGTGCCTTGGGCGCAGAAGAAATCTTTAAGAGAGGAAAATAATAGAAACAAGAATTCTGGGAATCATGTTCAACTGTAGAATAAAAAACTTTTAGGTGATTGAAGGCGTGAAAGCATCATGCAAGTACAAATAACAAAATGAAGACACTCAAGATGAACTATATAGAACTATTTTTCGACGGGAAGTTGAAAATTTATACTCATTTTTTTTTTTCTTTAATACTATCAGTATTATGTACAAAATTATACATAATTGATGACTGTACGTGAATAGTTCAAAATTTTTATGAAAATGGGCAAAGTTCTTTGAAAAATTATAACTTAAATAAAGAAGAAGTATTTGATTAAACAATGTTGTCAAGTACCAAGTGATTCAAAAGATGTACTGTAAAATACGGTCATTTTCGGTGTAAAAACAATTATAAATCAAATTTTTCATTACTTTCTTCCTTGCAGCTTGTTTTAGGACCAAAATTCGGACTATAGTGATCAATATTTTTTATTGGTTAGGTAAAAAACAATTAGACTTAAGAAGCCTTTAGTTTTTACATTTTGATAACTTTTAACTCATTTTCATAGTCAAAACATTCTTAGATTATCTTGAATTTATAGAAAATTCTCATAGAAATAACAGCGCGTTGATATACTCGTATGTATATTTAGAATGCCATCAACGCGACACATATAAATGACAGATACTTTTGATATCTTCTCAATTTAGTAGAGCGGCCTGATGAAAAGGAGGACCCGCCGACAGAAGAGTAGGCTACCGTGCGTCTGCGAGGGTGCTTGATGGACGCCTCCTACGTATAACGTTGTGCGGACGGCTACACAGATCGAGGTGTTCTTCGAAAGCATTTGTGCCTTCCCACAGGTATCAAGGGATATACCGCGGAGTGACAAGGGACCGGGACAATAGGAACCGTATGATCCACGTACGTCCGCCGTACGTGCACCTATTCCCCGCACAATGCATTTACGAACGGCGATCCGGTTCAGCGGTCGCTTTTAAACCGCACGTAGCCGAATAACAGGCTTACGGAGGTACTGAGGCGGGTTGCTGGGACTAAGAGGTGTCGCGAACTTTATCCCGTGTCAACGCAGAAATTTTCGTGTTAAGCCGTAACGAGTTTGTGAACGGTCATAAATTGAATTTTTTAGTTAAGACACACAGGCATAGGCCGAGCAAGTGGCCAAGCGATAATTCTTACACTGAAGTACAAGTTTTCCAGTGTAAAGAGAGAGAAAGGAAAGTGCCAGTTAAGAAAAGTAACGAGCATGCAGGGTTCATTGTGCATCAGATCGTCGCAAATATCTCAGGTTTCGATTTTATAAAATAATAATTAATATTATTTGTTATATTATTCTGCTTTCCAACATTTTAGCCGACAAAATATTAGATACTGAACATTATCGCAAAAAGATTATGTATTTTGAGGACTCACAAATAATAAAATTAAAAGTTGAACTGCTTGTACAGTTGTACAGTTATATCGTTGAAAATTTTGAACAAGAGTTATATGTCCGTCATAAGTACGCGACTATAATCGTAAACTGTTAGTACTGAAATATTAGTGCCTGTTTAAGAATTGAAGCTACAACATAGATGATAGTTATGTGTAAATGTAAATCTTAATCAACACACTGTTAGCATGCAGGAGAGATATAATCATATTTTACGCCAACTGAATCTACGTCGCGCCTTTGAAACATGCATGGCGTTAACCGCATTTCGCCAGACACTCAATAATGTAGGTTGATTACTCTAAATAATGCAGCATTATCATTCGATCCGTCCCGTAATCATCCGATTAATCAATTATTAAATGCTAGCCGATAGTAAATGTTGCGGCCGCGTATTCACAAGGGAACGTATCCATGCGTTCGTCGATGTCGTGCGAAGCGTTTATCTAGTTTTGCAATTCGTCACTCGACACGCCATTTTGGCGTATGAGATGGTTTTCGCGAAATGAGCATGATACATCGCCCCTACGCCGCCGCTACGTTAATATTTCACCGTCATCGCGAGATATCGAATGAAACCCATCGAATTTCAAGCGTTAAAGAGCGAATTACGTTAATCTGACAAATAGCCCGCGAATCCGCCGACATGATTTGAAGCACATGTCAGACTACTTCCGATTCTACTAATTACTAGCAATAAACTAGCACCAGCTGTTCGCTCAAGGAATACGTGTTCATCGCTGCAGGATAATGGACCGGTGACTGATACAAAATAGTATTCGAATGCACGATTGTTCATTTGATTAATTTTATATGAGATGTATCAATTATTAATAATTTTATGTGAGCTAAAATTATATTATATCATAGCGAACGACACATTGAATTTTGTACCAAAAATTATGAAACACGCAACAAACATATACTAATTTCTCTCTTTCAAAAATATGTATAAAAAACGTATGCTGTTTCAAGAAAAAAAATTACCTATCTTGACGTCAAATAACAAACATCTGAAATTTTAACTGGACGTCGAAGCTCAATACTTACAAATTCAGGTGATTGGTACAAAAAAAAAGTGTATAAAAGAATTGCATGCCTCCACACACTTTGCACAAACAATCCCGCATTATGCTTGAAAGATGGTTTCAAATATACCATGAAACGTTGAGGTCTCGGAAAAAGCTCGGAGATTTCTAAGGATAAAAGAAAACAAGTGTAACCTAGCTACAGATCCGCATGTGCTTTTCGAGGCGACGAGCTATCTTAAAATGCAAAAATTGAAAAATATACGGAAAGTTTGTCGATGTGACTACACAAATAGTGCATTAGATTCCAAAGCTTGTAGCATACACACAGCTCAAATAAGGTACGATTGTTTTAAAAGCATATGATGTGTAAAAACATACACACATACACACTAAATTATTCTTTCTGTATATCTGGTATGTCTTTTACACATCATATACTTTTAATATATATGTGTGTGTGTGTGTGTGTGTACGTGCGTATGTAATTATCTTGATATCACTGAAATAATTTTATTGTTAAAATTATTTATATAAAGCAATTAAAATTCTAATGAAAAGCAAAGTGAGCCTTGTTGTCGGAACGATCAAGATTTATACAGCTTTATCGTGATAAATCTTTTATATAGATTTTCGTCCTTGTTCTAAAAAAGTAATGCGCGAACTAATTATATTTCCTTGCTTTTACATAGAGACGCGTTTGCAATTTCAAAATTGCGAGATGCAAACACGCGAGCGTTCGACCAACGTGCCACGTTGTTTCCGGCGAAAATCGATATGGCGCCCTTTTTTCCCTCTTTCTACAATCGCGTGTACTATCGCAGGAGGCACAATGAAACGATCACAGAACCGTGTCTATGGACACTGGCGAAGCGTGAGCGCGATCAAAAACTGAGCGTGCGTTTATGTAAAAAGCTTTAACGTCAGCTTGTTCACGGTAGCTCGTTACACGTTAATCTTTCCGCAGTAAATACGCCTGCTTTTTTCAGGCCATCCCCTTCCCATTTCGCTGCAGATCCCCTCCAGCCACCACTCGCTTGCCTCTTTATATCCGCGATATTAGCTACGCAGGTCGGTCGCATGGAAAAAATGCTAATTTTCGTTGCAGACCTCACAACCGATCCCCGCCGCCGTTTCCCTCGCCCCGGTCCTCCGCGCTGTTTTGCCCACCCGCGCCCGGTGTGGTGGCCGTACGGTATTACGCCGCCTCTTTATAACGGAATATCTAATACGCTTGTTCTCAACCCGGATACCGGAAGAGGAGATGAGAGAGAAAAAGAGAAAGAGCGAAAGAGAGCAAAAGAAAGAGAGAGACAGGGGAAGCGGGAAGAGAGCACGACAAAAGGTCCGAAACGGAGAGACGACGACGCGGATGGTTTATAAATAACGCGAAGTACCTTAATATCGAAAACAGCTCGGCCTTTCCGAAAAGCGATGACAAGGCATCCGTTACATGCGTGGCGCCAGATGCGCCCATCTTATTACGTATGAATGAAATTGCCCTCGCGCTTTTGTAATACGCCGGTAAGCGTAAAGCGCAAGTCTCGGCGATTCAATTTTTAAAATTCCATTTCGTTTGCTATAGATGCATACGTGTATATAGGTATGAATGTGACTGCGCCGCGAAACTGCAAACGGCACCAGAAGAAAACGCGGTGTGTCCCCCTCCCTCCCCCCAAAGATCGAATATTTCCAAAATCTCATGCATTTCCAATTACACGTGCTTTACTGCCTGCGCTCAATCTTTCGTTAATCTGTATCCCACGCGATTCGTATCAATTAATGATATTAGATCGCAATAGTGCAATAATCATCGATTAAACTTTGAAATCAATGAGCTCAAAATGCCATAAATACATTTATATGTCGATCGAGCATTAAATCAATTAAATTATTAAAGGAGAAAGTTGAGTTGTGGGTTGTACAGCTATTATGAACTGTATTATCTCCATTATTATTTTCATTATTAGATGACGAATTATTAGTAATTACTTATGGAACCATTTGTTTCATAGCCCGTTATATTGTGAGGCTAATATGCCAATACATAATAGATGACAATTGTTATAAGATATTTTTACTTTTGAGCATTTCAAAACTTTACCGAGACACATTTTAACATTTAATTAAGTACATGTACTTCTTCGTTGTTTTAAATTTGAGCATATTATTACAGAAATGTATACTCGAGAGCTTTTTCGTAATTTAATTTTTATTTGGCTGTACACATTCCGAGTTATGGAAAATTGTTCATTAGCATAGCATTTTGTTAATAGAAGCGTAACGGTAATATGGATACTATCAAGATTTTTAAATTGAAATATTTCTTCAATAAATCGATTGTTATTTTAGAGGATTGCGTTTAAAAGCATTAGAGATATCATTTCGGCAGTTTGTTTTTGATCTATCTTCTAATTAAAGTAATTTAACATTTACCTCTGTTTTAAAACTTCGCGGTTATATTGTAACTCTTTCTAACAATTTATTTAAAAAAATATGTATAATTTTGTGATGAAATGTATTTTTTAAACAAAATTAATTTTTAAATATTGTATAATTTTGTGGTGACCCATATTATCTCTGTACCTTTCCGACCCATTATGCAGCGTCGTCACATTTTTATAAATCATATTCTAAGTAATAAATATTTCATAACTTTGAGTCTAAAATCTATTAAACAATATTTTGATAAATATAATTGTTAAATTTCAGTATAAAATATTGATTATCAAATTATTGAATAAAGTTATTGAATAAAATGTAAATGCTTATAATATCACCTTCTCCTTGAATTATAAGCGTCAACAATGCCTTAATTTTCTTTTTCATAATTTATCAAAAGACAATTCTTTCATAATATTCACAGGTACGCGAAAAAGTTGCACTGGCCGTTTACACAAAGAGTTTTCTCGTCTCTCTTCTTTCCTCCTTCTTTCTCTCTTTTTCATTACTTCCAACCAACGAATGCAACGAAGCGAAGCTAATCTGGCGAGCGTTGACTATTCTAGACCTAGGCGAATTACTAACTAAAGTCGTTACGAACAAAATACAAAAAATGCAAGAACACGACCAAGCGTCAATTACACGATCGGGCTTAAATTCTGAAAATTTTTACGAGCAAAAAAAAATTGCTTCCTAATTTGACTCGGTTATCCCATAAATTAAAGATTATACGTACAACTAGGCTTCGTACTTCTGCAACGCACTCGGCAAACGAGCCTCTTAAATCTGCGTCGAGCCTCAAGATTTACGCCTTGCGTGTACGTCGTGCGAGCGAGCTAATCGCTCGTCGACAAACGTGCCGGCGCATTTTCCCGTGAAATAGTGCAACGCGATGATGCATTATCGAGCGGGCGGCGTTTTCTCCGCTTCGACTACTTAATGGTAGAACGCCGTTTGCGCTCGATCTTTCATGCGTGTTTCGTGTTAGCGTGGCGAAACGTACCGTTGCGTCAAGATACGTAAATTAATTATCCCATCATATTTTTATGAAGAAAGCTTCCAAAATTGATTGGAAATTCGACGCTTTAAATGATTTTGAAGAAGATGCGCAGATAAAGGAAACAAGCAGTATTCTATTCTAAGCCTACTACAATTAATATTGAATTAAAAAGTTTTATTTATTCAATTGTGTAATTAATTTTGCAATATATTTTAAAAATTTAGATTCAAATTGATGAGATAAATAAAAATAAAATTATAATAAAAATTCAGAGAATGTACGTGTCGAAAAATACAATTAAGAATTTTATTGTATTATTTTTTGCAAAATGAAAAAACAATAGATACACAAAAGCAAATAAAATATTTTGTAACACTTTATTAGACTAATTTATATTTTTACTTGTCACTTATAACGTTAAAAGTTTATTTATTGCAAATTAATTCAAAAATTGAGAAAATATTTTTAATGTTATATTCTATTTTTCATCAAACATATAACAGCATATGAATAGAATTTGGACCATAGAATTATAGGTAAATAAAATATATCTCGTCAACTGCGATAGATTTCTCTTTGACCTGCTCATAATAAAAAATAACAAATAATTGAATTAACAATTATAAAAAAACAATTTCAGTGCAGAAACAATTTCTTTAATCAATTTAACACTGATCATATTGCATATTGCAATTATTGTTAATTAGTCAGCGTTGATTATTGACTTTAGTTCAAAGCTTTGGATAATTTAAAAAAATTCAGAAAAAATTACAATTTATATGATATCAAAACAATTTCAAAGATTCTCTTATTTTACGATCAATAATAATTTTAAGTTTCTTGATACACGAACTAAAAAAGTAAAGAAATTCTATTAACGTTTTCATGATTTGACAACGATATCTTCAATTTTTTATTTATTAAACAACTAAATTAATTTTATATTTGCTTATTTATCTATTTGTGTAAGAAAAATTTACTAAACGCTCGAGTAAAATATGTAAAAAAGAAACCATTGAATTTCTTAAGATTTAAAATGGAGATTTATTTCTCTCTCTCTGTCTCTATCATTTTCACATAATGCAGATATTAATTTAATTATACTTATATAGATTGCTAAAAAATCTTAATGAAACAAGAGGGTAAAACTTCGCAAATAAACACGTCCTGCGTGCGGCACGAACCACTCACTCCGTACAGGCGTATAAATATCCCCGCGTTGAAGAAAGTTGTGGCGTGATCCGGTGTGATTTCTTTCGGCGGGAAGTTAACGTTCGCCGGAAATTACAAGCGACTTTATCCGATATATCACCACGGCCGGCACCGCGGCATGCTTCGGGTAAATAATAAAAATACATTATTCAACTCCCAACTTTATAACGAAGTGCTTCGAAGTTAGCGCGGCGTTTCGCTTTACTCCGACTCAGTCACTTTGCCTCTTTGTAAGCGACTTAACCAAGTTTTTGCAAACTATCCGTCGCCGCGTCGGCGTCACCCTCTTCGCCCTCCCGCGAAACGCCGCGAGTCGTTTCACGCGCATTGCCCGCGCGAAATATACTCTCTCGAGCTCATTTCCGTGATGCTTACCTAGCGCTGCCGGTCGACGAAGGGAACGAAGGAGCCTTGAGGTCCGAATCCAATATAGTTACGTGCCTCGCTGCGCAGTCCGATGCACTGGATGCACTACACACGCGAACGCGAACCCGAATCCGAGAACCAACGAAAAAATCGCAACGGGAAATAGCACAAATTTGATACGCGCACTCAACTGAAGGATCGATTGAAGGACGATAAGGCTTAGACGCGGATGATCACGTGAACGAACGGTAACGGTCGGGTACTGCAACAGAAAACAAATTATTCATCAAATAAAGAATGCAGAAACAAAAGGCAAAAAAATTAAAGTAAACTTTTTTTTATATCACAATTTAATTTTATCAATTATGTAAGTTTAAATAATTTCATTAACACACGCGCAAGCTCTTTTCTAAATCAATTCTCAAATTTGAACTTTATTTTTAGCAAAATACATATATTTCTGTAAATCATATTTAATAAAGAATTTTAATCGATATGATGTAAAGACACAATATAAACAATCAAAATATCGATCATTGTTAGATCGATCATTGCTAGATCTTAATGCTAATATTTATTGTGTGATTTTATGTACTTTTTCAAGTTTTTAAAACTGCGCGCCAAATAAATTTCGATTTTAAAACACAATTCTTAGTTGCACAAGAAATAGTAATATCACATTATTAAATTAAAAGTTAATAATATTTAATGTGATAATGATGCCAATGAGAATCCTTATATTCTAAAAAACTGTGGCATGCCTCAGTGATCGAAGTGGCTGGCTAACATCCGTCTCGGAAAGTTGGGAAGACCCAGATTCATTCCCCAACTGAGATGTTATTTCCTCAACAAGTTCTTTACAGGATTTAAGGGAGAAAGGACGTTCTCATTGACATTATTGACGAAGTTGTTAGTTGTTAGTATCATTTATTATTAAATAACTTCCTATTTAATAATAAATAACCTAATAAATTTCCTAATAACGTGAATTTATCTCTGAAAAAAAATTTTTAAGTGCAATTATATGTGATTATATAAAATATGTCCATATATATTAAAATATATATAATTATACATATTTTATAACTAATCATATATAATTATAATTATACATATATAAAAAATTTTTTCCGGGACTATTTTTTGTTCAACTTACGTAGAACTGCGTTTAAAGACAAAAATTTATTCGGCGCGCAGTTTCATGGACTTGAAAAGGTAAATTGCATAATAAATATCAGTACTAAAATTTAGTTATGATCAATAATGCATTTCAATTGTTTATATAATTTTCATTTCTTCAGTAACGTAAACCAAAATTATTTAAAATAAATAAAAATTTTATATCGATTTTAAATACAAGCATAAATTTTCTCTTTTTCTTTCTTCTCTATACAATTCACATAATATATTTCAATGCTCTTAATAATAAAGCAGTAAATTATTAATTTAAATACAAAAATGCTTTCAATAGAATGCAACAGAATTGTTCGATTTAATAGAAAGCTTGATTCAATCTAGTATACATATAGTGTTTGACTCAATACCGTTGTCGTACATCTCTATGATAAAAGGAACAATGTCGCGTGTCCCCCCGCTCCATAACCAAGTAACATCGCTGTCGTCTCGGCCAATACGCTACCGCCGAGCGGAATGATAAGAGCAAATTTAATAAAATCATTCTAGGCAGAGGGAGAGAGGGAGGGAGAAAAAAGGTCATGCCAGCCTCTGTGTTTCTGATACTACTCGCAGCTACTCGGGGAGGGACGTCTTCTTGAGATGAAATACGGCGGAAGAAAGAAAGGGCTTGTATACATCGAAGAGGGTCGTCCGCCCTCTGTCCTGCTGCAGGTGGCTAAATTTCGCGAGAATTCCACGAACGAAGATTGCAATAAGAGCTAGGGCAACTAGTGAATTTTTCATGCCGGCGAACCGAAGCTACGGCAAGAAGCAGCTACGGCTTGCTGCCGTGTATTTTTTATGTACATTCTATTTTTGCTTTACTCCCCCCTCCCTCCTCTCGACTTTTTACTTCTACATCATTCTTCCTTCTACTACCTTCCGTTTTCCGCCCTCTTTACTCTTACTCCCCTCCCCGTCCACTCTCGCTCTTCTCGGATTCTCTTCTCTTAGCTACGTTCTCTTAGCTGTCCTCTACCTTTTAGCTTCCTTTTGCTCACGAAACTTGTGCATCGAAGGTAAAGGAAAATTTAATTTAGAGCGCCCGAGGAGGAAAAACGGAGAAGAATCAGTGAGAATCGTGGAGATGCAAAAATAAAGTTGTAAGGTCAAGCCAAGTTCTTTTATAACCGGTTGATTAAATTGCGAAAGAATAATTCGAGGAGGAATGGCAGTGAATAGTCTTCAGCGCGAACGACGGCAGGCGGCACGCGGCCGTTCGCAGATCGGGGGAACTTTTCTAAACGAGCTTTTCTGCTCCGCGTCGTGCCGGATAAACTCTTGTAATCGGAACACTTTAACATTCCTAAACAAAATAATTTTACACGATAACAAATGCAGAGTAATAAAGTAGAATAGATTTTCAAGATGATAGAAATTTATTTTGTTCTCGATAGATGTTGCACGGATAAAGTTTGATTTGAGATAACAAGATTCCATTATGTCAAATTTATTTTAAGAACCTTCAATAGAACTTTTTCTGATCAGGTTTTTACTGCAGTTTTACTTCGACATTCATCCTTAGGCAAATGCATCTCGAGATAATAGGAGCACTATTTACAAAAAAAGATAAATAATAATCTTTACACGATTATCGTCTCTAATTAGTTAACAGCTATAAAATTATTGCATATAGTAAGACGGTTACATAAACTCTTTAAATTATTTTAATTCTGTGTATCAAATTCCGATAATAAATAACTTCGATATTGATACAATACGCGTACGTTATTCTTTTCAAATTATTTAAGATAATGTACATAAAATACCCAGAACGAAATACATTATCCTTAGCCTCAAACTCCAAGTTACCTTATATCCTAATAAGAGAATTTTTCAAAATGGTAAAACAGTAGGATTGCGTTCAAAAATTTACTGTCAGTATTGGAAATCTATAATAATATACGTAAAATGAACTATAGATTTTTAATACTGGCAGTGCTCGGATCCAGTAGTGGTGCAATATAAAAATTTCCACAAAAATATAAATTCGAAAACTTTTACAAGGAATTCTGCGAGTTATTATATAATGTGAGTTACGTATTCCTTCTATTTCTTAACTTTTAAATTTTTATTGCGCATTGTTCAAAGAGAAATATATTTTGTTAGAATAAATTATTTAAAATTAACAATTATTCTTCAGCACTAAGAAACCGTTGTGACTAACATAGGCCCGCTAACTTTATGTTTAATTTCGTCTGTCCGTGATGTAACTTATTATTATGGTAAATTATTTGAAGAACTTTTGTTTTTAAAAAATCAATTTTAGAAATAAAAAAATGAATATATTGTTTTATGTCCTAAATTAAAGTGATCTTATCTAAAAATTTATCTAGATAAAACTATATATAATTTTATCTTTTATCTGTACAAATTAAAATTAATCATCTTTATCTTATCTAGATAATTTCAAGTTATCCTAGTGCAATAGCGATATATAGACATAGCACAAACAGATCTTTAAAAAGGGTTGAAACGAAAAGCTTAAAAATACGTCAAAAGAACGAGTAAAACGGCAAAGGCGAAAGGATAGAATTGAAGGGAGATAGGATCTGTGAATATTTCACAGGAGTGCTAGGAAGGCACAGGGGAACGGGTGGAGAGAGGATATTTTTCGAGGCGCCTCCGTAATTGGCGAGTTGAATCATTGATTAGCCGGCAGGCAGACGGCTTATGCCGAGCCTCTGCCACACCACCACCTCTGCCAACCCCCTATCTTCCCGTTCAACCGGCTGCCACCCTACCAGTCGGAGTGCGGAGGGTAAGACCTAATGTAGCCTAAGATATTACTCTGCCAGATTAAAACTCGCCGAGTGGCAGAAACGGCCGTCCTCGTAATAATGCAGAAATTTAATTAGTCCGCCGACAACGTGTTTTCACACTTTCGCTATTCCGACGCGGACTACTCCGGCCAAGCAAGCCCAATCGCGTAACGATTTCGTTAAATGATAATAAATCCACTTGGCAAGCATCGCTTACCTCTTTTATTGCGTGAGCTGTAAGATCACAATGCTTTTCTCGAGAGACTGATAAAGTTTAGATACGTAGAAAATAGTAAATTTTGCATTTAAAGCTTATACATACATACAAACGATAGCAAGTCGTAA
This sequence comes from Solenopsis invicta, assembly GCF_016802725.1. NCBI lineage: Eukaryota > Metazoa > Arthropoda > Insecta > Hymenoptera > Formicidae > Solenopsis > Solenopsis invicta. Next base: position 12,236,079 of record NC_052664.1, on the reverse strand, counting down.
TGTTTCACAATTTTAAATATGATTAGTTAAATTGAACATAATTTTAATTATGATAGTATTTTATAATAAATAGTGTAAACGTAGAATGAAAGAAATATTTTATTTTCCTATGAAACGCTTGTAATTTCTTTTTAGTCGCAAGGATGAAGATGCTTTGGAAATGCAATGCGCACGTATTAATTAACAGATCTTCGTAGCAAGCAATGTATTAATTGACTTTTCTAAAACGCTTACGAGGCAAAACGTCACGATGCTAACCTTGTAATCGCCCTGAGCACGATAACGAATTTGATAACGTTAAAATCCCGGAACTCGATAACCGCGTTATTCCAACGCGCGGTTCTTGCGGTCCCCAGCCAAGCCGCGAAAATATTATGTTACACCTCCGAGGAATCGGGAAAAGTTTCGCGAGCGGCAGCAGCGGCGGCGGCAGCGGCGGCGGCGAGCAAAATAAGATCCGGAAGAAAGTGGAGAGGCTGGTCGTGGCGTTCAAACGAGTTGCCAAGAAGTTTCATCGAAGAATGGAAACTCTCGTCGCCCATCGTCGAGCGGGGACTTTACCAACCCTCTTCTTCTCTCGACTTCATCCCATCGTACGCCCAACCGCAACCCTTCGCCTAGCGCAACAATCCGCAACGCCCCTTCGCGGCCCCCAATCGGACCGAAGTGCCACGAAATAAAACTTGTTTTCGACAGGCTGGGAATTTCATTTGCCTCCACTGTGCGTGTTCCCGCAAACGCACCAAGGACACGTCCGAGTCGCGATTCAATCAGATCGATCGGCCGTGTCTGATAACGGATGCGAGCAGAACGTGTTGGAGAACATCGTAACAGCAGCCCCGACTGCTCTTTCGGCAAATTATTTTATAGGATTACAAATGTAAGCATGTAACAGCGATGAGGGGCCATCGAAGGATCTTGCAAAAAAATGGCATTGTCGTGTATTGAATTATGAACAAGTCAATAGTATCGCTAACAGAATTGTATTATCTAAGCGTGATCGAATTTTAAAATACCTTTCTGATGAAATCTTTATAAATTTAACATTATTCTTATCAAATTTTGTTTAATTTTCAATTGTTTATATTGATGTTGCAAAATAAAAATAAAAAGGCAATTGTAATAATACATGATAAAATAATAATATATAGAGAAATGTCGATATTCTTTAAAACCTTAAGTAGGCGTAATAAAATAGTAATATGTAAATCAGACAAATTAAAATTTAATTATTTAAATATATACACTTTTGTAATAATTCATCATTCTACACTCATTTACTTCTCTTGCTCTTTAAACATCCTGTCCTTAAGATTTTGTATTTTATTTTTTAAAAAAGATAAATTTGTATAATTATTTTACCAGTCACTTTTATCTAACTTTTCTATGTATTTCAATTTTGAAAATAAGTTATAAGAGTTACAAATTATAAGTACATTAAAAATTTTTATATATTATTATTTTATTAGTTCACAAGCTTGAAGCGATTTAACGTTTTTGATGTTATCGACTCGGCAAATCACAGTTTATTTTAACAACTATTTGCAATGTTATTATTTTATATATATTAAGTTAAATTTTGAGAAAAGTCCAGACGTTTTAATATAATGTTAAAAGTTGCAAAAGTCTAGACGTTTGTCCAATATTGTTAGAACATTTAGATTTTCCGAAAAAGCCAGAATTATCTTACATTTTACATATTGATTTAATTTTAAACATTTATTTGCACAAGTGGTATTTACGAAATAGAAGGAAACGAAAGCCAGAATGATATAATCATGTGCCCAGTGCAGCTAAATATCTCAGTCGTTATGCGTCAAATTAACTGTCTACGTCAAATTCTGCATAGTACGATACTAATGGCACAGTAACACCAAATGAATTATTCAGAGATCCTACTAATATTGCGATATCGAACTAGTAAGCCGGTTAACCCATAGTCTCTTGAGATTTAGAGATTTTGTATTAGCTCGCTCTCTAACGCAACGTTGTTCGCCAATTACGCAAATATTTAATGACAAGTTTGGTAGGAAGAAGCTAATTCACGTCGATCAAACGCGACATCAATAGCGCCGACCAATCATTAATCGTTTATAGAGGTGAATTTTGCATTGTAGTTGTCGATTGATGGCCAACCACTCTCGCGCCATCAAGCTCCTTTTATAATCAAATCATTGAGCTCCTTTTACAATCAAGGTTTTTGATCACGGAAAAATCTTTAATAAATTTAAAAAAAATATTAAAAATTGAGAATAGTCTGATAGGCAAATGTAGAAATGACTATAAATAAGAGACGAACGGAGATTATGATAATAATACAAAGAATATGTTAAAAAAGAATTAATTCCAATTTTATTTTCATTAATTATTAGAAGTTATAAAGATAAGACACTCACTTTGCAAAGTGTCCGTGTGTAAGTCCCTAGACTCTAGACTAATTAAACTAACTCGACTTTTACGGTGATAGCGGTGAACCAGAACGATGGACGAAGGTACGAGGTTGATTGATGAAAATAAAAATCAATTAGCTTGAGAACCTCTCGACTCAAAGAGAGAGAGAGAAATTAAGCGGATTTCGAATGCAATTAGTCCGGAACTAATTTAGAGTATCTAAACCATATTCCCTTGAACAGTCAATAATACTTTATTTTTCTATTGTCTGACGATTTTAAGTATTAAAAGAATCCAGTTATTTTATAATAATCCCTTCCGCGGTAGTATTGACTTTTCAAATTATGTCTTGCCACTAATACCAGACATCTTTATTTAAAAAAAACATTTGAGACAATAGGAGAGATGTCGAATCTAATTTCGTCTTTTATTTATATTTCTTTCTCCAAAATAGAAATAAATTAACTTTCGTCTACTAGAGAATTGCACTTAATATAATCATATAATGCAATTAAACATTATCATATATAATTTAATATATTTATTATAATTAAATATAATTAAAAAAAATTAAAAGATATAAATTTTTAATTGCTTTTCTTTAAAGTTGATTCTTTATAACTTGAATTTAACTTTTCTAAACTTTCTATTGTATTTTATTTTAAGAATGCAATTAAAGAAATAGTTTGAAATATTAATACACTAAAAAAAAAGATTTTATTTTATCAACAAGACATATGATTGAGTGCGTTTTAGTAAAAAAAAACCAAACAAAATTTCTGGTTATAAGACTCGAGATTTTATAATCATAACGTTTAATATACTTTACTATAATTTGGTATTGCCTACAATATTTCTGTTTTGTACGTTTTTCAACAGACCGATTAAATCCATCAGATGTTTAAATAGTACAATAAGACTCTTTTTTCAGTGTATGTTCATTATCCATAAAATAACATGCTGCGGAATAAACATTTTTGTATACGTTTGAGTCATATGCATATAATTAAAGCTTTTATGCATTGTTATTTAAATTCATACGAAAAAACCTATGATTAGTTAAAAATAAAATACCCAATTGATATTCAAATAGAAAATATCGATTATATAATAAATATAAATTTATGCAGGCTAAAATAGGTAGATAAAACAGATAGATCTATTGAATGTCTTAATATATTATTAACAATAAGTAAATGTAGAAGATTCATAAAATAAAGTTGATTTGCGAATCCGAGTGTTCAATTGAAATAATCAGAGATTGCAACGGCCTCATTAGCGTTACATACTAGAATATTGTATTCGCGAAAGAGAAATTAGCTTGATTACCGCGAAATTCATCGAGGCATACCATTCAGCGAGAGCGGAAGATTCACCAAATTGGAGTCGCGCATCAAAGCGTTAAAAGCTTAAGACGCGCGACGCATTGTTGACTGCAGCCGCGAAGCTTGACTTAAATGATCCGCTAATTAGACGCTAGAAATAACGCGAATGCTTGGATTATTGAGCTGCCAACATTTCAGCGTAGAATGAATATTTTCATCGAAACTAAAATAAGCGCGCGTGAGATATAATATATAAATTAATATCTATACACTGAAATTTAACAAATATAATAAAAATACTTAAAGCATTTTTAGCATTAAATATATCGAGGTTATTAAAATAATGTTTAAATCGTTTCTGATATTTTTTTTTCTATGCACAAAATCAACCTTAATTTGTTATTAAAAAACTGAAAAACTCTTTAAAGTTAAATGCTATAATCTTAACGTTAATAATAACAGATACATATCAATATAAAATAATTAACTAATGATATAAAAAATATTTACTATATATTTCAGTATTGTAAAATGTTACAATATGCGTTTAAAGCAATTAAGATTGGAATCTATTAATATCTTTAATGGGAATTCATCTTTCTTTTTACTCGTTCAGTGTCATTTGTTTTATATTTTAACGACGGTCTTTCCCGGCTATTATTCGTAAGAGATTCGCAAAGCTAAAACCGGGGAGATAAATGCACGTATTCGTCCGCCGCATGGTTGGATAACAACGGCGAGAACGCAACGGTAATTAGTGGTGCACAATTCAGCGCACGGACGCTCCACACAAAACGACCCGTAATTTTATTCAGGTTGAAGTGATTAACGCTCGGTGACGCGTGGAATCGGCATCATTTTGCGAGCCAACTGTGCATAATGCCGAAATCGATAAATGCGCATTTAATCTATTGAAATAGTAACTTTGTAATATTTCGCTCTTTGAACTATTAATAATAGCACATTTATATAACAGCGAAATTCATAAATTATTGCAAAGAAATCGGTTAAGTTGACATCGTATTGCTATACTCTTTTTCTGTTACTTTCTTGTTTCATTCAATGAATTTTTTAATTTTAAACATACATAATATGAAGACTGTAATAACGAGAGAGAGAAAGAGAGAGAGAGAGAGAGAGATGCGTTGCATTTAATTTATTTTATAACATTTCTTTATAAAAATAAAATATAGTGATTCATACTTTTAATAATATATAATGTAAAAATAAATTTAATATTTAAACAATAAAGTTATATATTTTAAAAACAATTATTATTAGTTTTAAGAGAATAATATAATTCTATGGTTATAACGAATTTAATTGGCAAAGTAACATTTTCTAACAATAATTAAAACATGTCGGTAAAATGCACGTGAAAATGGTATTTTCTCATAGAAAGCGAAACGTTTAAACGCTTGTTGCTACAAATGTGTCTAAATGTCGAAAACTGAACAAGAAAAATACGATGTTTTTTCGATTTTTACGTATGACTCGCTTTTTCCAAGACAAAGACGAATGACCGCGAGAAGTTCAGCCAAAGATTTCAATTGGAATCACGTTTCTTGTTGGGCGTACCTTGTCACGAACAACTAACAGCCTTTTCTGCTTTTCGATGCAGAAGCGATGATGCGAAGTACACGCTTCTCCCCGCAACCGACGTAGCGGATATTTGTAACTCGAAAGAAATTTTGATACCGTGCCGAGACCGCCGATAAAAAAAAATATATATATAAAGACTAAAACATACAAAAAAACATAAAAAATAAAGTATCACTTGAATTGATTTTGTCACATGGCTTGACCCATTTACGTCGAACGATATTTACCACTCGTGTCCCATGGTAACGGATAGTCTATCGACCACAAACCGTCACGAAATTAGCGTTACTCGATTGAACGAAAATCAAAATTATCTCATAATCACATTTAATTATTAAACCTCAACGGTACAATGTAATTTGCATTTAACTTGGACATTTAGTTTCAAATATTAAAACCGTTAACTTTATTTTTCTTGGAAACGTTATCCTTCTAACTTAAACACAAGTTTAGGCTGAGTTCCGTTTCGCATGACGTAACATTTGTCCTTGTCACCGAATAAATAAGAATGAATGATGCATTATGCATGAAACAGATGCGCCATAGAAACAATGCGAAATGTGTGTGATGATATCATGAATTTTAATTTCATTTATAAGTAATATGATTCATCTTGATTAAAATGATTTCTTTAACTTAGCACGTTTATAACTCCAGCATCAGTAAAACTTTGAGAAAAACTTAGAAAGAGAGAGAAAAAGCAAAAAAAAATTTTTAAATCAAAGTTAGAATCGATTTCAGAGAACAAAAAGTTCAAAGTCTTAACCCTTGAAATTCATTGTATCCGTTTTATCACGTTTACATCATTTAGATATGACGTACTCAAGATAATTCTGATTGCTGAGAACATTTATAAAAATAAACATATTTTAACAAATTTTTTATCAATGCTAGACCGTAAGGAACAATAGAAAATGTACGCTTTACTAAAAAAGTTATAAGCAATAAAGTAAACAATAATTACAAAAAAAATCATTTTTTATTTAAAAAGAAGCCCGAGTATGCCAGAGTAGATGTTAAGGATTAATTAACAACATTTTCATAACTTTCAATTTTCTTAATTTTTAATCATTTCAATTCATTTTTCGCTTATATTCTCACTAAACTTTTTCTTTTCACGATTCACAATTTTCTTACGTTTTTTCATCATAATTCACAATTATCCTAAGTTTTGAATTGTTTCCACGTACTTTATTCATTCGTCATTTTATGAAAATTAATTTTTTATATTAATTTGCATAAAATGTTTGTGCACACAACTAAAGCTTTCTTGCTAACTTAATCTGAATCACGTTTAGAATGTGCCCTAGTAAGCGCGTCAAACAGAAAACTTTCCACTAAACGAGCAAAATGGTTTTTGCGATTTATAAAATTACGCGAAATATCGGGTTTACATATAAAATTTCAAAGTAGACTGACGTATAAGAAAAGTTGTAAACAATTTTGAATGTCAATTTGCAAAACAACAATGTCGACAAATAAAAATATAAGGAGAATATAGGTAGCGGTCGTATTTTCTCTCTAACAATCATGTTATTCAACTTAACGAAATAAGAATTCATAACGAGAACACATGAACGTTCGCTTCGTTAAAATATTTTTTGGTGTAAAAGTCTCTTATTACGGTCGAGTTTATTGTGTACAAAACACGCTTTGTACAACATCGATTGTAACGAGATTGGAAGAGAACTGAGGGATCTAGGAAAACGTTGCAAAGTCTTAGCTATCGCTTCGCGTTGAAATTCTTCGAATGAGTGATTGTGCTTTTCAACTAAATCTCGGCTTTCGTTAAACGAATTGTCTAAAAAGAATGATTCGACTTATTGATTCAGCGCTAATTATAGTGCCTTGTGTGCAATTAAATTTAACATTAATAATCAAGTTTTTAAGGAAAAAATAAGTACAAAGCTACTGAAAAAAAAAACTTAATTAAAATTATAGAATTTTTTTAAATGATTCTTTTTATCTGTGACCAATCTATAAAAAGACAAGCACTTATAATAATAATAATAATAATAATAATAATAATAATAATTATTATTATTATTATTACTATTATTATATTACACTGAAAAACAAATATTTTAAATAGTATTCAATTTCTTATTAATAATGCATTTAAAAAATAAAAGTTTATAGAACTAGAAATTATATACACTAAAGATAATCAGTTATAACTAATTAATTTCTTATGAACTTTTCTATTATAACATACTGCAAAAGATGTGGATTTAAAAACCAATCGTCAATCGTCTAAAAAGCGTACACAGCAAAAAAAATTAGTATTAAATCAACTATTCATTGTTTCATATATAAGCAAGAACATAAAATTTTCTTGGAAGAATTTATAATCTTAAACAGACATAATTTACTTACATGAAGAAAATTTACCTCTTCATGTAAGAAAGTTATGTCTGTTTAAGATTATAAATTCTTTCAAGAAAATTTTATATTTTTGCTTATATGTGAAACAATAAATTGTTAATTTGATACTAATTTTTTTTCTGTGTACCTCTTATCTCTTTTAATCGTATTGTTTTCAAAAATATCAAATTTGTAAATTAAAGTAATTAAAAATATAGAAATTATATACATTAACTAATATTTATTTTATTAATAATTGATTTAAAAAGTGGTAAAATAATTAATAATTAATAAATAACATTAATTAAAATGTAAGGACACCGAAATAAGATTGGCTTAAATTTATTTTAATGACATATTTTCGTTGAGATATCAATTATTAGCTTTACTATTATCATTCAATCTTAAATTAATATTATTTATTATAATAAAATTAGTAGTGGTGCTTGACGGAACTTTATAAAAATATCAATTTAATATTTACAATAATTGTAAATATGTATATATATTGAATGTAAAATATTCTACAATTTTTTTTAAATAAAAATAACAATTTAAAGTAAGATTGCAGAATTATGTCATCAGTTCAATAATTTGGAAAGATTACATCAGATATATTTAAATTTCTAAAATGTTAATACACAAAACAAGATAAACTTGTTTGTTAAATTTTCACACGTATATTATTTATTTCTTATTTATTTGTGTCACTAAATGTTTGTCACTTATATTAAGTAAAGATGTAAAATATTGAAGATTACACTTAGAATATCAGTACGCATTCTCTCCTGTAGTATAAAAAAAAAAGACAAATAGAGAATATTTGATTACTAATACTCAATGGCTCAAAGTCAAGAAGATAAATATTTGATTAAAAAAAGAAAAGAATAAAGCATTTTTTACGATCGACTGCTGCCAACCAAAGGTTGGGAAAAACGCGGAGGGAGTACGCGTTTTAAAAAAATTACATTTATTGAGGCTTTGTTTCAATATGTGCATAAAACAAAAAACATGCCAAAATACTGTCATAAATATAAAAAAGCGGACTTTCTCCATACTCAGTCCGACGTTTTCCCCGCGGCGCATTTTACGCGGATTCGATTCGCTCGTAAAAATCGTGGCTTACACGTACAACGGAGCGTGTAACGATCGCCTATAACAATGATATGCGCCGGCGTAACACGCGCACAATACGTGACAAGCAAGTGAACCGCAGCCAGAGCGCAATTCGATCCAATTAAGACCACCGTGTACGCCGTCTATTCGATGTTTCTTTCCTCCCCTCGCTATGCAAATCCATCAATAACCCCGGAGCTATGGTCAGATTAGGTTGGAACGGTCAGTCTGCGAAATCGCTGGCAGATGGGGCCCTTTAACTTTCGAAAACGCGCTATATCACAGCCAATTTTCTCTCTCTCTCTCTATCTCTCTCTCTCTATCTCTCTTTATCTGTCTATCTATCTATCTTCCTCGCGTTCTCCTTCTCTCTGGCGAGTTACCGGAATCTCGCCCGCAGCGAGCGTTTTACCAAGCATAAGCGTTTGCATAACCCAAGATTGACTTTAAGTTCGCTAACCACCCGCACCATCGCATAAGCGAACTTCGAAGCGCGACGACGTGCGCCTTGCGAGGAGGGCGCACATTAAGCCGCAACTAAGCGCAAACCCTTGGCGGAAGCGAGAGAGGGTAGGGTGCGGGACGGGATGGTCGGATGATACTACGCCGCTACGACGGAGACGGCCCCTCGGGCTGTGTCCGAATGTCCGCGCGCGTTACCGCAGTATGGCTCCGCAACAAACTATCTTCCGAGAATTATTAACAAATACGCAAACGCGAGCGCCCGTGCGAGCGGCAGCAACGCGTCGAATGCGAAATGAGTCCGGAGAGCGCTTCTCCCGCCGAAGAGGCTGCCCTGTGCGGTCTCCTCCTTTAAAGACATTTCCATTCGCAAGGCGTTCGCGCGCGCGATATTTCGGAGGATTCCGGAATCTTGAGAGTTAACTCACCATTCGAAATCAGTAACCTCGATGTTAGTTTGGAATCTTTTGGAGCCAGCGAGCAGCCGGCGTACGTGCAGCCAGTGGAGGGGATGGTTGGCAGCACTCGCTGGCACTCACGCAGGTCGAACGAGTGGCGCGAGTGCAAGCAAGTGCTGCCAACCATCCCCTCCACTGACCACGCGCGGGCTCTGGCTGCGAAAGATTCGAAAAACATCACCGATCAGTAGCAGGTAGCCGCGTTGCGTTTGTCCGATGTATGAAGTAAATATCTCAGCGGTCGAACATGTCCTATTGTCCGACAGTATTATTGTTAACTTTGAAAGTCACACCTCTTTCTTCAAACACGAATGTCACGTAACTCGTACATAAGTTTGACCAAGATCAATTTTCAATTAGCTGCAGTTTAAAAACGAACAGTTTAATTGAATCAGAAAAATTCTGAGATAGAGTTTAAATATTGTAAAATGTATTCTTATGTATATTAAAAAATTAACAGTTAAAACGATTATGTTAAAAAAAATTCTTTAAAAGTATCGAAAAAACATGTTTCGCGAAAAATGTGAAAAACCGTTAGATGCTGACATTAATACTATTTTTAGTTATACTTCGAAGATATTTTTCTCCAAAGTCGATGTGTGTAGGTCGTTTAGAATCTATTTAATCTTTAAAGATTGAAGAAATAATTATTATTAAATGCTTACAAGTGTAAATCTTACGGTAAATAATTTTTAAAAATCACTTATATTAATCATATTACGTTTGTATACGCTAAAAGTTTATAGTCGTAATATTTATTTAAAACTTAAATAATAATAAATAAAATGAGCTAATTGTAAGATAAATTATATGAGATGATTGATTTTAATTCTGAATCATTCTACTGAAAGCAACTAATTTTTGTAACGCAGAAAAAAGGTTCTCTTAATTAATTTTTAAGAAAAATATTTTGATATTTTAATTAAAAATGATCCTTTGTATGTATTTTATACGATTATGTTAATTAAATTAATTTTATATATTTTAATGCCCGGTTATTGGCATTAATTAAACTTAAAACTGTCTGTCCACACTGATATTTAACAATTTAAATTTATAATAATAAAGATTATATTATATTTGAAGACAAATTTAATAAATTATGAATATCTATAATATGAACTTTATAGTATTAAATAATTATTATTAGAAATTATTTTAACATTACTTTATCCTTCTGATAAATCGATACAAAATTTTTAAATAACAAAGAAAAAAAAATACGAGAATGAAAAAATTAAAATAGAAAATAGAAAGTTATTGAAAGAAAAAATTAAGAAAAAAACTACGAAAAGATAAAGTTAAAGAAATTTTACAATATTATATTATTTTACTAATTACATATTTTATTTACTTTTAAATAAAAATAAATTTATCATTGTTTTTATTTTCTTTTATAAGTTTCTAACATCAGCAAACTAATTGTCACATTGCAGTTGGACATTGAAACAAATTGTATCTAAATATTGAGGCATAGATGTAGAACATATTCATGTACAAAAATGTTTGCAAATATTTAATAAACTACGAATTGACAATTATTTTTTTTATTTAAAGTGTTATCTTTATTATGTACATAAAAAGTATAAAAAAAGTATTTAAAAAATGTATTTTCAATAAGAATTACCACAGCTTTTAAATGTCTGTCCACTGGGTCGCATTTACCTTAATCTAAAATTATCATCGATTTGGAAAGAAACTGCTGCAAACAAAATAAAGTCAAATATACATTACTTTTCTCCCTGGTGCGTTTAACTAAACTAAATTTAGCTGTTTAACCGAGGGGCGGTCCAGTTAAAAACCGTTCGCTATGTACGGAACATAATCGCCATATACATATTTTCCGTTAATGATCGGGCGTATATACACGTATTTCGTAAATGAGCGGCTACTTTTTCAGAACGTATGTATACATGTTCCGCTAAAAGATTAATAATTAAAAGCTAAAATCCATGATGTACGTAGCTTTATATCAGCAGTTTATATGTAGTACGTCAAATGTTACAATTTTAAAAGTTCTTTTTTTATGTTTTCCCATAATATGATACTGATGAAAAAATCAAGTATTTTTTTTTTTACCTCGATGCTTTATTATACAAAATATTTCTTCAAAATATGGAAATAATGCGTTACTTGTAACGTAGTTATCGTTCCTTTTTTAAAGTAATAATACTAGTAACTGATACTAACAACGTTACTTTTCTTTTTTAATAACTGTAATGAGAAAGTAGTTATATATTTTTTTAGTAATAAATTTAATAGTTACATTTATTTTTACTCTTCAAATTTTAAGCCTATTTGTGACAATTTCCATGTAAGTGTTTAATTTTCAGTCTCCTGGTATTCATGACTGTTGTTATGTTCAAAGTATCATCTAAAATATAGATTTAAGATTTCATAAACCAATATATTATACGTTCTAAGAACAACTTTAAATTTGAAAAATCATGCTAAAATTTTTAAACACGAAATTGAAAGTGCAAAAAGTATAAATTTTGTTATAAATATATCTGTAAATTTAATAAAATAATTTTTTAAAATTGCATCTTGTTTAAATTGTGAATTTAAGATACAAAATAAGATTGTTTTTATTATTCAATATTTTAACAAAAATTGTTAGAACAGTAAATTTTGTTTAATTTGATCTCGCTTTAGCACTAAAAAAAATAACAAAAAATAACTTATATCGAATCATTACATTTTAAGGTAATAAGTTACTTTTCATAATTAGTATTTTTTAACGGTAACTAATTACTTTTTCGATTCGATAACAAGTAACAATAACAAACTATTCTAAAAAATAACTTTCCCAACCCAATGTTTCTTAAGTATTGTTCAATTGTATGCTGATTTCTGAAATCATTTTATGAAGAAAGTAAAAAATTTTGTTTTAGAGAAATCTTTTTATTTAAAAGTTATTAAGAAAACAATAATTTTGTAGGATTTTTAACGCCATGTGTCCCCAAAATAAAGTCTTCAAGATAATGTTCGTATAAATTTTTCTTCATAAAATAATCAAAAATCAACTTCTAAAATATTGAACAATACTTGACAAACACCTTGTACAGGCAATCAACGAACAATGCATGTACGAAAGTACCAGCTAGAATATATCGGATATTTATATTTTGAGGAACAAGTATATTATTGTTACCTGAGAACTGGGTACGACAGTAAAACCTACGCGAATAAATTTGATACGCTTATTGTATGTAATAAATTTGGAAATTTATTATGTGCGCGAATAAAAGTTTCGAGCGTCGCGTCGCGGCGAATTCGAAGAGTCCGGAGCATTGTGAGCGGCGCGAGGACATTCGCGCAAGATTACCCAAGGATCTATATTCCGGGGTTGGCATGGCGAAATTTAAAAACTTACCAACTTCATTTCGCCGGCAAACTTTGCCAACGAATATTCCTTCCAAAAGCGTCTTTACGCGCCCACCGCTACCCTTTCGCGCGGCACCTTTTACTTTACTTCGACCTCTATCTACGCTCTCTCTCTCTCTCTCGACTTGAATCCACATGTGGATATAGACGTATGTAGTGCGCCAGATCTAATCTGGAAAGTTACGCCGTAAATGCGCCACGTGACTACCCGGAATGTTGAACTAACGGATTTTGCCCAAATGCACCCGACATACGCGCATGTGTTGCAAGCTAATAGAGCTTGCGCTGTGTAACCTAAGAATTACAGTCACGCTCAAGAAATTGTGTAAAGTCGTGTTCCACGAAATACTACAAACAGGTCTATCTTGCAAACGACAAATATAGATATGCTTTAATATTTTGGTTATCCTAAGATCATCTCGTTATCTTCTTAATCTTACTGCTACGTTAATCCTCTTATTTTGCGTTAATTTATTGATAATATCACACACGCACATTTTATGTATATTTAGATATAATATTAGAAAACAGCAATGTATTGGCTTACAAAAATTTTCAATTGAAATTTACTATACGTATTAATTTATACTAATTACTTATAAATAATTTAAGGTATAAAAGGGTACATACTAGTACATAAACCAAAATTCTGTAAACTTCTCTAACTAAATTATGCATCGATTATTCACTTTCGTCTGTTCGCTAAGTTTCAAGTAGAGAAAAGTTGCTGAATGCATACCGGTCTCCTAAAGCATACCAATTCAATACTTTACATTTTTAAAACTATTGTAAGATATTGATGGCATTTTCAAACAGAGCAATTAAATAACTAAATACGTCATCAGGTTCGAAAGCAAACTCGTACCTGATCTGCATCCTTCTTCCAATAGGTTATATTGTCTTTATTAGTTATGCGTGATGATTGAATTGTGCGCAATAGATGCGTTCTATCGTCAACATGTTCATTGGGTTATCGAATTGGTGGCGTTTGAGGATGGTTACGTTATAGCGGCATGCATGGCCCTTGGCGATATTACACGGAATTTCTGGTTACACCCGGGACTATCGGTTGACTCAAAGCGTTGCTCAATGAATACAACATATCTGGAATAGATGCCGTTAATTGAAGAGGCATTAATGTTAACCACTGAACTATGTGTCACGCTAGGATACCTACGGCAGCATAGGTTCACAGACAGAAACATATAGGCGTAATTAACTGAGAAATATTGCATTGAGAAATATTTGCCTTCGATTAATTTATAACGTTAATGACAATGACCTTTCCCTCAAAATTAATAATAATATATTAATAATAATATCATAATATCTTACTTAACTAATTATTATATGACATAAGGTTGAACCGAATAAAGTCCGATACTAAATGAAGCCCATTTTTAAATTTACCACTTAAAAACGCGCTTTATGCCTAGAATGTATGCTTAAAAAGGTGTGTCATAGGAAGCGGGTAAAGAGGAGCTAGGAAATTAAAACCGGTAGCACTTTTCTTTAGTGCAATAAAAACTTGTGAAGTGAGTAAATGAGTCATTTTTATAAAAATTCTCTGCAACGTTAATAAGTACATTATTTTATGGTTTATTATATATATATATATATATATATATATATATATATGTGTGTGTGTGTGTATGTGTGTGTGTGTGTGTAATAATAATAATATTATTCAACTTTCTGTATTACTTTTTGAAATAAAAATACATTTTTATAAATAAAGTACTTATTAATAAGTTTATACGTTCATTATTAAGATTATTGTCATTTGTTTGTTATGTGAGTGGCTTTGCAACAGACGATTTTGAAACAGCCAAGAATTTTCAAAAGTAAAAAAATTAATTTACAGACAAAATTAAAGGTAATTGTGATTTTTAACAGTAGAGCAGATTCTGAAGGACTTTATGTTTGTAAATAATTATTTTAATAGTGATTTAGAAGATGATATTTAGTTTCTTTGTTATTTTAAATTTATTTTTTATTCGGGCCTCATTAAAAATACAAGCATTTAATAAAACCTAATATCAAAGTTTAAAAAATTTTTCTGTTTGTTTGTTTAAAAATATATTCTTTATGGAAAATAATTTTATTTTCCTGAGTAATTAAAATAATCATTTTATTCTCACTTAGTTTATTTCAATATCTCCAGAGTTTATAAAAAATAAGTTAGGTAAGCGTTATTTTGCTCATAATTTATTTAATTTATTTACTTTATGTATTATGATTACATAATACATAAAGTATTGATAAAAGACAATTTGAGATATGACAGTTAATAGACAGAAACATACGGCATATGTGTGATAAAAGAACTGAAGTTGTTTATATTAAATCAGTGTTTTGATGATGATGATGTAATTTTCAGCGAACAGTGCGATCGAAAGATGACAGATAGTACTGGACAAGACGTGTTGGAAACGACGGAGAAACGTCGGGAAAGGAGCAGAACATGAGCGACCAAAAAGGTGAGTCATTAAATATTTCATGACTCAAGTAAGAGTATCATCTTGAGCTGCCAAAGGAAAACTCGGTCGGCTACGAGTGCTGTAAGGCAGAACGGCGGAGTTGGTGGCCGGTAAGTGAGAGGGTGAAATAACGGCTAAATAAGTAAACGACGGCATACGTTGTAAGGCACCCTGTCCGGAAAATGGAAACTCGATAGGGCAGCCATCGCTACTTCCCCATGGCGCTCTCCTATCGCGGAATTGACGGCCGTGCTCCATCATTGATACGAAACTCACGAGAAACACGTCAGAAATGTCCGCCGAATAAGACAAGGGTGGCATGTCATTCTCGATATACGGGCATGCACGTTTCGATACGAGGGGAACAACGCCATCGGAAGTTTTGCGTTTGCCACGAGAGAGAAAGAGGGAAAGAAGGTTCAAAGTGAAAAGTATCTGTCGAATAACTCACGCCAGCGAATTGCGAGAGCGAATATTTTTCAAGAAGTACCTGTGGTTTTTTTTCCAGAGAATTACTTTTTCGTTTGCAATAAACAATAACGATAATAAGATAATAATGTAATTATATATTTCGACATTAACGCTAGATCATAATTACTTTTTCTTTTATTATCTGCACTCTTTGCGATGATAAAAATATCACATAAAAAAAAATTCGGGAAAATATCACGAGCGTTGAAAAAAAAGAAAAAATTAAATTAATTATTTCTTGATAACATAACGCTTCGACAATGTATCACCGCTCGATCAATAACAATTCGATAACACATTTCTCAGAAGTGGAAATGATATCGCGTGCATCATGAAATTTAAATCTCGAGTATTTTGATATATTGCTATCCCAAATAGCTCTTAATTTCAAACTTATTAATACGAAATTATTAACAATTCATAATGCTATCTTATTACTTATTATATAACAATCCGGCTTCATCTCAAATAAATTTTTAATTAAAATATTATTGAGATTTTTAGCTTATCTTAAATAATCCATAATTCGCATCAAATTTCAGGATAAAATCTCTTTATAATTGTATACACTTTATATTTTGCGATAAATATACATTTTCCAAATATTTTTTTTTTTGTTCCAAAAATTATAGATAAAATTTGCTAAAGTAGGTTTTAGTGAAATGTTATATAAATTTGTTTGTTTTTTTTACTTTTTTTATGTGATAAGTAAATAAATAAATTGAACAAATTTATGTAATTGTTTTATTGAAAGAAAATAAAAAACCGAACTGACTTATGCAACAACCCAATATGTATGCATATGAGAATAAGCTGTCAATTCAAAGCTTGTTATACTTAATTAAACTATACGATTTTCATAGGTATTATAGATGTATTTTTATTATATTAAAAAATGAAATAAAGAAGCACGGAAAAATTTCATAACACAAGATAGCTATAGACAGCTCCGAAATACAAAGATGAACGCAACAAAGTTTGACGACCTATCTATATCCTATCTCTCGTAGAATAAAGCAAAAAATAAGAAGAAAAACGTGCGGCATAGTGATAAATGGAATTCATTTGCTCCCGCAGGACACGGAAATCGTTGCTTCCGCAATGCAGTTGTACGTGGCGTGTTTACCGGTTGGACACGCATAAAGAGCGCCACTTTGTTCTCATTCTATTTTTGCACGATCTTCGCATGCGACACGACGAGAACGGCCTTCGGGCCGCTGACCGCAAGCGGTGCCGTCGGCAATTTGGTCCGTGTGGCGGGTCTCGTGCATTTCACGCTATAACACCCGGCCTCTCTCTTTTCGCTATTATTTCAACTCTGCCGCTTCGTTTGCTGCAAAACGGCTGGAATTAATGCACTATCGCCAAAAATCGCGTTCTTTATCAACTGAAAATTTGACTACCGCGCGAATTTGAATATTTTTGTTTGCTAATTTTTCCACGTTTTATCATTTTGTATATAATCACTTCGCAATTTTGTCTCGCAAACTCTAAATGCCTTCTTTTTTAAAATTAAAAAGAGTTTGAATATAAAGTTACAAAACTGAAAATATTCGTTCTTCTCTAATTCCTTCGAATCCCTCTGTGTGGAGTAACTTCACTATACATGCACGGATCTTTTTACTCACGTTTTCATTGTTAATGCGATAAAAAAAAAATATAAGGCATTCTATATCTGTGCCGAGGATATAACTCGATCTGACAGGCGAGTTCCATTATCCTCCTTTCTTTGGAAGAAACAATACGTCTTCTTCCTGTATTCGGCTCTTTTCTGCCATCCGCTGCTCACATTTTTTCCCTTCGCACACCTTTTATCTATCGCGCGCCGTCTACATTGGCTGTTAAGTTTATCTTACAATTAGTCTTAAGTCCCTTATTATATACCTTGGTCATGTTTGCCAAACAAAATCTAAAAACTGTAGCGTTTGCATGCGACTGCTATGTTATACATGAAAGATTAAACTCCACAAACGCAATTAGGTAACTTTGCATACGCTAATTATACAATTGCCGAGTACTGTGGCCAATAAATTGACCGACATTAAGGAATTACCTTCCAGTATACGACAAAAGTCAGTTAACAGTTTTCGCTAACTCATTTCGGGGAAATAATTGTGTCATTAATTGGTGAGTAATCCAAACTAGATAGGAAATTCTAACTACATAGTACGATTCACCGACAAGTCTTGATTTGCACAGAGCTTCTCATTAACGCTTTAATTATATATGTGACTCTTGAACTACTTCAAACAGTTGTAATTATTACAATAATTAAATTATTATTCAGCAAAGTAAGAAAAGCACCGAAAGTAATTATTTACTTCATCTTTCTTTTGGTTAATAGCGCTTGCCTGCGATTGGATTATTTAAATAAAATGAACATGATCTGAAGGATGTATCGGATATACGGTTCTTGCAAAGTAAATAAAATTTTATTATTAAGTATACTTTTATTAAAACACATGTCTACTTTTTAATGAAATAACTTTTTATCCAAATAACAAATTGCCGCCAAATTTTTTTTTACTGATTTCAAACGTAATATAAAACTATCTGTAATTTTTTCATAATGTTTTAAATATTTTGAGAAATGTCCTTAAGAAAGATTAAAATGTGAACTTCAAAGTATTATATAGTACTCTAGAAAGATTTATTGATTAAAAATTATATAAAAGCGAAACTCAGACCGTCGTACACGCGAGTTACTCGCTATGTACACAAAAATGTGGAAATACAGTAAATGTCTCGACGTTTCAATCAGCATAGATAAATTTACAAAATTTCGTTAAAAACAGTACGACGAAAAATTATAACAGCCCGGAGGTTGTTGCAAAAATAAAACGGTTGGAACGTGGAAATTGCGTTCGGGGCTTGCACTATGGGGGAGTATACACCGCCGCATATATCGGAAACAAGTGATTTTTCGAGAATTCCGTCGGGTTATTCGAAAAATTTGAAATTACTGCATACTTATTACAACGCCCGTCGCTGATCACCAGGGGAAAACGAGCATATATCGCGAGCAATCTCGGATATACTTATTGCCTCGATAATATTAGATCCCTTGCCACATGTTTTCTCATAAAATGAGATCGGGGCATGTACTTCAAAGGGAATGCTTCGTGGCATGGTTATACCGTACGGGGACATCATATTCAGAGGATATACATAGCGACGTGTAGTAAGAAAACGTATATGCGTACATGCAGTCTTGTCGATAAAGTTCATAGGCATTTATCGATAGTATTGCCGGTTCAAAGATCGCCCTGATTACATCTTGAGACTTGCAAGAAAGTCTTCCGCGTGATTCCCATACATTGGATTTCGCGTGTGATCAGTCAGTGCCCTGGTAAATGTATCGTGCGTATCAAATTTACAAAATTTCATTTTGAGAAGGACTCTTGGAGCAAACGACATAGTGTTACAAAAGTCGTAACATCGAAAACAACCTGGCGATAACAAAAAACCGTGAGGTAAAAATTTCTGTCTATTATTTCTGTATGAAGATTGGCGAGACTTAAACAAGAGTTAATAAATAAAAATCGCGAAGCAATATATTAAATTTTAGGCAAATTTCTACAAAAATGCGACAATGAAATACCATAATTAGTGACTTACAAAACTGCCTTTACAATATAATTCAACTTTTTAATATATTATAAATTATACTTTTATAAATTGCACTGTGTGTGACAAATTCAACTTCTGTTTTAGATCATAAACTAAACAAGACGATTCTTATAAAACAAATTTGCAAATAAAATTGCTGTATTGCATCACATTTTTAAGAAAATTGGACTTAAAGTTGCCAAAAATAGCGTTTTTGATTGCTTTGGGCTAAAATAGCAAAAAAATGTGACAATATAATTTCTTCAGCAATTAAAATTTATAAAAATCACCTTTGTATTGACAGTTTAATGCAAATTAAAATTTATAGTTACAGATTATTGAAAGAAGGACAATAATAAATTGCTTATTAAATTGAAATATTTATTTGCACATAATGATTTCTGAAGTCGATGATTATATGAACACATAATCAAAATTATCAAATATAAATTTATTAAACAATCATTTAAAGTTTAAACAATGTACGAAAAATACGGTTTTAATAAAAGTATCACTATTAAATTCTACGGGAAAAAGCACATGTAAAATATTGCATTGCATTATTCTTCCGCCACATTATTTATTTAACCAATAATTGTTTATACATTATACTTGACAATTATGTTATTGTACATTTGACAATTTTGATTTGATTATGGATTCATCAGCGAATCGTTGTGTGCAGTGCAAGTGATTATGTAAATTGCATAAACGGATCATTATTGTCCTTTCTTTTAAACCATATCTGTAAATTTTGCATAAAGTCGTTAATACAGTAGGTGATTTTTATAGTTTTTTAATCGGTGGGAGCAAATCTGTAAATAAAAATGCTCTACTATGTTACATTTTCAAGCTTATTTTGCTCGAAAGTACCAAAAAATGCAATTTGGCATTTATTCAGGTTTAATAGTCTCAAAAATGTAACGTGATAGCAATTTCATTAGCAGATTCGTTTTCAACAACAAAAAATTTATAAGAATTATCTCGTCTAAAATTCGTGTCACACAGCGTTATTTGCAGCGATTTATCAAGATTACAATCGATTTATGTAAATATAAGCTAATTCTTCATTCGATTTTACATGGTTTTTATATATTCGCTTAGCTTTCTACAACAGTTCTAACAATTTTGTTTAAAACATTATTGAAATATCCCGTAGATACGTAGAAACGTAAATGCTCCATAGACACTAGAAAATTTGGAACAATGGTATGCATGCGTGGCATCAAAGTGACCTGGTTTGCGAAGTTAACCATAGCGCCAGTTTGACTCTGTTGTTCTTGCGAAAATCAATTTAAAGCAACTGAATGCGATCTCGATCCGCCATAAATTCGCGCCTGCCGATTGAAATCGCGCTCACGTTTCGCGATATGCATTATAATGCATTTTCTACGTTGCGAGGACGTGACAGTTGTTACGCTTCGATTGATTTGTCGTCGTGTATGAACTTCCGCATATATGTATATGGACACTAATACAGAGGGACGCGCGAAGGAAAGCTTCGTCCCCGGCAATCTCGCCCGATCGAATAAATTTCGCACGATAATCTTTCGTTGCATTCGCATGATCGACGCGAGGTGTCCTTCTTCTTCGCAGACACGTTAGAAAAGCTCGGCGGAACGTACGGTGAATGGTGCAAATTGTGACACGTTTCGATCTCGCTCGGTGATAGTAACAAATTGACGAGAACTTTTTCATTACGCGAGGATGTGTCGCACGTGAGGATATTCGCACGAGAAAAAAATTTGTCAATAGTTTTATCGCGCGTATTCTTTTTTTTTTTTTTTCATACGCGTTATAGCGGCATCATCGCGCTCTTAAAATAAAATTATAAATAATGCGCTTTTGACGCGGTTCATCAATTAATCCGCTTTCACGCTTTTCTCTACAATATCGCAATTAATGAAAAAAAAAAATTCCGTAATATGCGAAAGGGCAAGCATCGAAGATTGACACATGCCAGCGAATTCGCTGCCCCCTCAAATAAATTTCACACGATAATCTTTCAATGCTCGCGTGAGCGACGGCCTGCCAAGCTGCATTTTCTTTCTTCGCACGTTCGCACGAGTTGCATCGAGAAAGTTTAGTCGCGCGTGCGTGCGGTGGATTGAATGCGCCAAATTGGCGTGCTATTTGATTGGCACAAATCACCGACGAACTTCGCGCTCGTATCGGAATCGACGAAGGAAGCCTGAGAGAAAATCACTTTTATTCGTGCCGCGCGCGTATAATCTAATTCGTTCCGTATAATCTATTCTCATTCAATCCGATAAGAATAGTAATTTGCATATGCTGCTGGCGCGATAAGAATAGATTCTACCAAAAATACGAAGCAGGTTCCTTAACAAATACGTGTTAAACTCCTTTAAAATGCTTTATGTGAAATTAAGGAATAGCAATTACCACATTAAACTGTACTACACTATGGTAACTACTAGTAGATAATATTTATCTTTATAAAGTATCTAAGAAGATACAAATCCCCTTTCATTAAGATATTGCACTTTACGAGTAAGCGTCAAATTGGTGTTTGAAATACGAAAATCAGTCAAAATATAGTAACAATAGCAGTTGTAAAATAATAAACATATTTATTTGACAATAATACAATTTTTTTAACACTTTGTATTTTATGCAGTCAAATGTCTCATCAGTCTTGTCATATTCGTGAATGCCGCACAAAAATAAAGAGGTCTGATTCAAATCGAACGAAAATTACTTCTGTCATTTATCGTTTCAATTTTCCTCTATATAAATTCAGTTCTTGACAATTCAAGAATATAAAACGTTTATGTACGTTAGCTATTGGTTTAATATCGTATTTAAAGTATTCTGGTGAATATTGTATAAATATCAAACATATATACTTTAATCTATTGAATAAATATCCGGTTTATTAAAATCGATCCATCTCACACGATTTCTTGTTTGTTCTAAGTCACGAACAATTTTATTGCAATAAAGAATCGATATTTATATTTGGGATTGAATGTATCTCGTTGAATGCAGCCGTAGGTACATATCTCTGTGATGGAATGACAGAGATATATGTATAATCATGATACATGTAAAAATGGTATTCTATTGATTTTATGTTACTTTCTATATTGATAGCGGCATTGGATTGGCGTTCTTGTTTAGAATTGATATTTCCCTTGTCAAAAATTGATATTTTGCTCAAGGTCCGTTTGGAAATCAGTAACGAAAAATTGATGCATTCGATGCAACTCTAAAATATTTTATACCAAGATATGTCAATGCCAATACCTATTGTAATTGATCACAAGACGTTAAAAATAACAATTGCCGAAATATTAAAAACACCCAATTAGAAGAAGGAAAATTTCGCAATTTTTGGTCAGAACTGATCTTGGTGCGGAATAATATTTCAACATCAATTTTTAAATACATTTTTCTGCTCCATAAAATTGCGTATCGATATGGGCTATCAAATTTGAAATGCAATCCAAACTGAAACTAGGAATAATATTACAAATTAACAATAATTAAAACATTCGAGACCGCGTAAAGTGCACAACCAAGATCAATCAAATCAAGAAAAGGCCGACAACAGGTTGTAAAGAATCTTAGTGTTCAAACAATAATTCATAGGAAATTTTATATATCTCATTTTCTAGTTCTTCGAACCTTCCGCTATTATTATCAATCTTTAAACGCAACTCTTAAATTGAACTAGAAAAACCAATATCATAATAAATTAATAATCAATTTAATAATTTTTATAATAACATTAACAAGTATCTATAAACCCCCCCTCCCTCCCTAATCCAGAATAATTAAAACAATTGTTGCAAAACTTTGTCACAAATTAAATTGATTGTGAATAATAATCATAATGCTACAAAAGCATCTCAAACAATTGTAAAATATATAAATAAATTGTAAAAAATTTATTGTGAAAAATATTATCAATTTTTTGTTTGACAAATTTTTTTGTAAAATGAATATTTTCTGAAATAATTAAGAAAAACTGTTTTGTTTCTTTCTAGGGATGAAGAGAGTATTTGCGCTAAAAATTTACTTGGGAATCTTATTTACTACATAAAATCAGTATTTAGTCTGAAAATCAGTCAAATCGGAAATATTCCGTTTTCGGAACTGTACCAAAAATAACAGAACTAAATTAACAATTTTTTTGTGTTAATAGTACTTTCCTCTTACATTTTATAGCTAAACATGTTACCGCATATGCCAGGTTATCGAAAGCTATGTTGTCGTTCGCGCGGCGAGACTCGAGTCAGCAGGTACATGCCATTCCGAATATCGTAACATTATTCATCGAAACGTAATTCTGTATCGAATGCAATTACTTTCTATGAATAACCTAGTGTAATTAATTAACTTCCGTGATTGACAACTGTAAACGTTTCAATGATTTTGAATCAAATATTTCGTGGAATTTATTCACGAAATCGAAGCGAATAAAGAATGAGAATTGTAGATTAGATGGTATGTCAATTATTTATATATGCGTTTATATTTTTATAATTTACATGCGCATATAGAGGACAATAATCTTTGATAATACTTAAACCCAAATGTGCTTCACATTTTTAATTTTTTACTGCTTACTTTATATAACCTGTTCGTCGTTTTTAGATTAAGAGTTTGGGATAATATATGAATTATCGTAGATATACATACCAAATACAAAATATAGAATATTTATTCGTACTGATAGTTCATAAAATTTGATAAATGTAATAAAAAAATTATGAGGTCCCATCTTTTTTATGTATTATTTTCGCAATGTTGTTTTAATAATATTTTGTTGCAATATACATCAATAAAATATAATACGCATTGCATATGATTAATATACAAAGTAATGTACAAAACACGGATAATGATTCCATTGCAACAATTAAAACCTTTGATTATAATTAATCATTTTTGCAAATGATGCATAGTCCAAATGTAACAAATTCTAAAAGAATGTCTAGAAGGCGTCAGACTATAACGGAATAATTATAAAGTAAATATAACATTTTATAAAGATCTATTAGAAAAACTAATTTACACAGATTAATATAAATATTTAATTTTAGAATTAATGTAAGTATAACATTTTTTATTGAATATTTTAGATACAAATCATCAACAACAATTTGTTTATAAAATTGAGATTATTATAAAAATAACTATATTTAATAATTATACTTAATTGATTTTTTATCATAAATTTTTATGTCAATAAATTATAATAAATTTAATCCTTTCCCTACTATCCGGGGTATTTTATGTCCGACCGATTTTCCACTTTTACCCAACTTATGATTTTTCCGGTTGTTAAATTATATACTGTATTTTATTATTTTCTAAAGTGAAGTTTCGACATTTGTTCTAGAAAGCTGAAAATATATTTGTGAATTTTTAGATTTTTTGAATCATTGTAAGTACGTAAAAAAATTAACAAATTTAAGATTCTTAGGATGGTAGAAATAAGACATCATTTTAAGTATGGTACTGTAAGGATAAATTTTAGAGTTTATTGCCAAATGTAATAAAAATTAAAAAAAAAAGAAAAATAAAACTGACATGTACATTATAATAGACATTTTGGAACTCTTTCTTTACGTATTAATTATTTGTATTAATTATATTTCATGGTTGATAAAAACTGTAAGAAAACACTTATGTACTTTCTGTGCATTATTTATGCAAAATAAAATTAAATTATTTGTAAAACACAGAACGAAAAAATTATAAGTTTAATTGTTTCATTTTCCTCTTTTCAAATATATATTTAAAAGAATTTGAAATTCTACGTTTTTGCGTTTGATTTATCTATATATGCTTTCAGAATTAAATATATAAGCTGAAAAGAGCAATATCTATAAAGATTTTTTCGATTGAATGTCACAGACATAAATAAACAATAAATAAAATATATCTCATTGTCAGTACTTTTCAATAAATTTATTCAATAAAATGACGCACAATTGATATAAATCAGTTTTATTCTAATTTATCATGTTTTATTTATCCTTATTGGTTTAATATGTTATACTAATTGGAAAATACATTTAATAGAAAACAAATAATTCTTATGTATTGTAATATTAAGAAATATTTAATATTTTAATGACATCAAGTTTCACAGAAATAATCGTTCTTTACCTCACAATCAGCTGAATACACGCTGTTAATTTTTATTCAAAATATGACTACTGAATTATGTCTGTGTTTTAAGATATGAATCTTTATGTTCAGTAATTTACTTAATAACTTTTTATATTAATTTACGTTACGTCGTTCTTAGACAAACATTGCCCAAAAGAGAAATATTTATGATATATCAATTATTAAGGTCAGAACGTTAAAGAAAATAATTCTTTTTAGTTATTGAATTATGTACTATAAAGATACTTGAGTTAATCATTTAAAATTCTCTTTTTTGAAATCTCACCAAAATACAATAAAATATCATTTACAGAACAAATAATATTTTATTTATATAAAATATATTTGTTCTAAATAAAAAATTTTCTCTTCAAAATTGAATAAGAAATATTTAAGGTAATATCAAACGTATAATCTCATAAAATTAAAAAAAAATCATTTTTTAACGTTTCTAAAATTTATTACAGAAATAAAAATGATCAGTTTAAAACATTATCTATTATGGATTTTCAAAAAATCAGAAAAAGTATTTGACTGCCATTTCCACAGTCGTCTTGTTTCGCTTTACATTTATTCTTTTCGCCACAATGACAGTTGGAGACCCGCAGTAACGAGAAATTTTCCGCGAGCGTAATAGAAATAAAAGTGGTTATTGAAATTCTTCGAGGGCAGGGCGAAATCGCTCCCGTGAGTCTCTTTCTCCCTTTTTCTCTTTTTCAAGCAACTCCGACGTCGCTTAGAGCCATTCTTTCGACAGACCACGTGCCTTCAGGCTGGGATTGAGCCGCTAAGGTATTCCTGAAGTGAGCAACGTGCGAACGTCTCTCTTGCTCGTGACTCGCTCCACTTCTACCGCCTTTGCCTTTGTATGTGCGGCCCTTTTCCTTTTCTCTGTACTGCCATCGCTGGGCGTCGGTTAAATTTATTCGTGAGACTGAAACTGAATCTACCGCAATGAGACCGACGGGATTTACCGTATCGCCGTAGAAGACAATCTGGAAAATAGATGAAGCGCACCATTCCACTCCGCGTGATCTTTCACAGCGTCCGAAGCGATCGCCGCCTCGGACAGAAGACTGATACTCCAATAATACGATTTCATCTAACGGATATATCGCAATACGTAAAAATTATTAATTTTATACTTTATATTTATTTTTGAGAAATGTAAAATTAAAGATCCAATTTTCGTGATATCATCCTTACTCGTGCACTCCTTTTAACATAAACACCTTATTGTCACAATATCTTCTAGTATTACCCACGATCGTATGCAATCAGAGACGTTACGCAAGTAGTATATGCTAAAGTGTTTTCTGCATATTTCTTGCGAAATTCTTCGAAGATGGTGGAAAGAATTGATGAGGAAACGCGACGGAAAGCGCGCGGCGCAATTTACCGAGATAAAAGGTAATTCCGATTATTAATGACACTATTCCTTTTGCACGTAAAGAATTCTGCAAGGATTCCGTGTTTCGCTCGATATCTTGCGGGATTAATAATACAGAGAGGCGATAGAAGGGGACGGCGGGGGAAGGCACAGAGAGGCAGAAGGGGAAACGATAAATTACCGTACCTCCGCACTTAGCCTCGAGATACCGGCGGAACTCCTCGCTACCGATATCCTAAATTTACATCGTCGACCAGGAAAATCTTTCGTGAGAATTTCATTGCGCGAATCGCGCGAGAGAGGGTCGGGGCCGGTCGGTAATTCACTTCGCAAGCACGAATCTCGAGAAGGTTATCTTATCCGCTCTCGCCCCAGTCGTTTACTCCCAAACACATTCTGTAAACGCTCCGGGTACATTGATCTCCAGCTTCCCGCTGAAGCCCGCCGGGCTAATGTATTCCGACAATAAAATTTTCTTATCCTTTTAACAGTCTTCTGGTGAACACGCCCCGTCGGTGGAGATTCTTCCGCTGTTAAACGAATTAATTAATTCCATAACTTCTCCACCGAGAGCAATTGATTTCGATATTATACTCGTAATATCGTAAAAAATCAAGCGGTCTGAATTGGGACGAGTAATTAGCGAAAAGTGTCGAGTCGCAAGACAAATAGCGCTTCGATGTGACTGTTAATTTTGTTAAAAATCGTTGACAGATTTTTGTACATATTTAATTTAATTGCGAAATATAAATGTAGCGCTTTTCATTTGCGACAAGTTGCCTTTCAACATTTGACGGATCACAGCTTGATTCATAATACTGATTTTGTTAATGAGCAATTATAATTATTAAACTAGCCAGAGGCCATCAAACGATTTGGACAAGATCGTTCATAAGTCCGATAGTTTAAGACGGATTTTCCGGAAAACCGTTTGTTGCGCTGTATCTCGCAATAGCCAATTTACTCTGAAAATGACGATGGTCAGAGAGAAGAAGAGCAGAGAGACGAAAGCGGAGGGAGAGAATAGACGGGGATTACCAGAAAGAGAGAAACCCTATATCGGAGAGTAATCGTACAGAGCGAAAGGGAAGAGACGATGAAAGAGGATGTGATACGGAGAAACGCCTGCAGACATCCCTTAGGCCGCCTTGCAGTGACGGGATATGCGATACATACGCTACGCCAAATGCAATTTCACTAATTGCCAAGGATAATGCCGTTGGTGCCCACCTATGTTCGTAGTTTCGCTCGGCGCACGGTATTCCACTTGTGTATTAAATGGGTCGTACGCAGCTTCCACGAAATTCAAAGTGGGTATATCTCGTCTCGACAGATTAACTCTTTGTGGCCCGACAATATAAAGCCTGTATTAAAATATGAACGTAGAAAATGAGAATGATTTATTTTTAAAAATCGGAAATTTTAAATAAATAATTTTAAAAGGATAACTGAACTGTAAAGTTGACAAAGCTATTAATCTTAACAAGATGAGGAAAAACGTGATACGACGTTAGGATTATTTGCACGACGATAATTTTGTTTAAAAGTTGCATGTTAAAAAATACATTTTAGAAAAGTTGAAACAATTTTTAGTATTTAAAAAAAAGAGAAACGTTGAGTAATTCTATAAATGTGATATACGAGTAAAATTGTTTATAATGAAAACCACTGTGATTTGATAAAAAAAGTAGCATTGTTAAAATTTTACTTGACATATAACGTAGAATTATTAATTATTTGACACAAAGTGTACAATGTACAGATAAAAAATGTTTGATAAAAATAAAGGATAATTTTTTAAAAACTTATTTTTTAAAAATAAACATTAATTAGAAATTTATTAACGTACATATATGATTAATACTTTTACGAGTATATATATATTTTTTTCTACAGTCACTATATATTCTGTATATTATGTCAAATAATTAGTATTATAATTCTGTATTATATGACAAACGAAATTTTAGTAGTACTAGTTGTTTCTTATCAAATTATAGTAATTTTTGTTATAAACAATTTTAATCGTATATCAGATTTATAGAATTACTCTTCTTATTTTTTTATGTATGTGTGTATTCATTAATAAATTGCTAATTAATGTTTACTTTCTAAAAATGTTTTTTTAAAGTTATTCTCTTTACAGATGCTTTTTACACTTATTGTCTGATTTTGTATCAAATAATTAATAAAACACACACACACACACACACACATACACATAATCTATAATATTACTATCGATATTAATAAATTACTAATTAATGTTTACTTTCTAAAAAATAAGTTTTTTTTTAATATATTCTCTGTGTGATTTTTTATACTTATTGTATACAATTTTTTTGTGTTATTAATTATATTAGTATGCAATAATAAAAAAATTGTGAAATAAATCTTCGATCGTTGCAACGTTGCCGAAAATGTTTAGTGTGCGAATTTTATTGACGATACCTGGACAATCGTCTGCGACTCGATATTTCTAACGAGTTTCGTTTTGCCTGTCATCTACCAACGGTGCGTGATGTATCATAAAAAATTATACGTACGCTTCGGCTAGCTCGTATATTTGCTGATACAGACAGCCCTCCGCGCCGGTTTAGAGGCTTGCAACGCGATGAAAAACGCGACCATAGAATCCAGATAGCGCGTATATTTGGCAAGAGAATCCATTTGGTAAATATCGAATTTCCGAGGTTCAATAATGTATCAACGAAATCAACTGCATTTGTAATAAGCGCGTAACACGCAGTACTTCGGTATACATACGTGTTACTTTTATTTTATATATAATATATATGTATACATGTCTTCTAAATATTTTACTAACAGATAAGGAAGAAACTAGATAAAAAAGTTAAAAATTATTTTATTAAATATTTACGTAGCTGTCTAAAGTCTAAACAGAAATGATAAAAAGTTTTGTACAATATCCCAAGCTATACATAAAAGACCACCTCAAGACAGCGTGTTAATAACTTGAAAAGTTGAAACGTAGAATCGATTAATAACCTGTTTTAACTTGAAATTTTTTACTTAAAAGACAAACAATAAACACAACATTTTTGTTATTAAACTATATATAATAAAGGTATTATTTTGGATGTAAATTTCATTATTTTTTTACTTTCAAGAATTAATAATAAATATTTGCAAAGTACTCTTGACGTTTTTTGGGAGAAATAAAGATTATTTTATTTGTGTGAAAAGTTACACATAATTCTCCTTATTGTAAGGTAATAAAAATAAGAATTTAACATAATTATTCTTTAATGTGCCTTTGTAACTAAATTTTGATATTTTTAAAGCAATATTTTACTTTCAATTTGCAACAAACTTTCACGTGGTGAATTGTAATGCACTTAACTATCCATTACATCGTCAATAACGAAGAGCCTCTTCGAACGATCAGTCCGGGTGTCACTCTATGAATCGTCCATGAATATCAAGTGTACGGGTCTTGTGTCGATCATCTTGATTCACTAGTGACCGTGCGGCATCCCAAGTACCTTGGAATCGTCAAAGCAAGTGTGACCAGATACACTTATTCAACACTATCAGTACATAACAGTTAAACCGTAAAGGTTCTATCATGTATCCAAATAGATCAAATGTTAAACATAATATTGCTAAGAATTTAAAATAGTTCAATAAACAAGCAAAGAACGTGGTGTAGGTTTATAATAACTTATTCTATATATTTATTAAATGAGACAGAGCAACCTTACCCACGTTTAATTATTTGTATGGAATGAAAGATCAAGCAACGTTTCGATAAAGAGCCTATTCCGTTTTATATTTATAGTTTTTATATTTACAATTAATAATTTTATCCACATTACCATTAATATTTTATAACATGGACATTTTATCGGATTCGTACATTTTAACTTTGACAATGTAAGGATGTTTTGCCTTTACATACAATGCTATCTAAACATTATCCAAATTTGAAACCTGTAGGCTTCTTAGTCTTAATTTCTTTTTTAATCTGTAACAACAAATTTTCGCAAGCTTACGCATGCAACAAAAATGACTATATTAAGTATTCTGAAATCCATTTAAGTACCATTTAAGTATTTTGAAATCTTTCATTCCTTACACATCACCGTTATACACATCACCGTTATTCTGTTCTACCTCCTTTTACTTGTCAAACAATGCTTCTTTTTTTATGACCATATTTTATGATTATATTTTTTTTACCATATTTTGTTTTAGATGAATGCAGTTTTAGATAAATAACTCTTAAATAAATACGTAGATTCAAATAAACTTTTGCACAAATAACTATTACATTTTTAATAATATATGTAAAAAATATGAAATAATTTGTAACAGTGTTACTTCCTCGCCCATCAAATTTGCAAATAAGCATTATAAAATGCCGATTTTAAGAAGAATTAAGAGCAAACAAAAATTTAAATGAATTTTAAATCAATAAGACAATTATATTATAATTTTTGAACTTTTGAAAATATATGAAATATAACATACATTCTTAATGGACCGGCATATTTTAAGATTTGAACATAACATATTCTTGGGAAAAAACGATGAATGAGTTACATTGACCCATATTCAGAACACGCTTAAAAAGATATTAGCGCGCTTTTTTGTAATTCCAACTTTATCGTTTATTATGGGTGTAAAACAAGAATAGAATGACAAAAAAGCGCATTAATATCTTTATAAACGCGTTCTGAATACAGATCCTCATTTACCGATATCTTTATACATTTTTCTATTTTATCTCCATTAAATTATTAATTTATTGCATTATTTATTATGTATAATAAGATTTTGTGCAAATTCAATGGTGAACCTTATTATTGCTCCTTTTCAAATATAAATATGACCTCAGAATTGATTTAATTATTTTATTAAGATGCGGCTATGTAGTGAGAAATCAAATCAAAACGTCCCTCATTTTATATGTATATATATATATATATATATATATACACAAAATAAAATTTTAAACCTACACCTTATTTTTTTGCTTGTTCGTTGACCTGACTTTATTTTAGATTGCTTTACAAACACGTGCGATATTCCCAATTTGATTTAAAAGAATTTAGTACATTTAATATGTTTTAATAGGAGAAATTTTACTTTGCATTCAGTGAATAAATATAATACAATGCAATTTTCGTTAAATTAAAGTAAATGAATTAAAAAATTACACGAACACGTATTAAAGCTTAAAAATGAGCAATTAGAGTATAATGTTAAATGTTTTACTTTAAATGTAATATTAAGAAAGAACGTTTCTCGACTTACTTCTTCAGCCGTCATATTATAATTATTAGATAATTGAGAACTGATTATTTAATACAGCGTTATGCAGGAACAAAAAATAATATCCACAGAAGCACACACCACAATTGCAAATACGATTAATGAAAAAATAACCCAGTGAATAAATTAATAACAGAGTTTAAGCAATAAGAATATAACAATGTATAAGTATGAAAATATCAAAGATGTCAAAGATATCGCTTCTCAGAATGATTCGGAGATCACAATTAAATTTTATTAATTCTACACGTCATTAGTTCTATTGTTTTTACACCTTGAACTCAATCTGACAACGACGAACCAGTCACGAATTCTCTGGACACTTTGACATTCTTATACTTTCTTTATAGATATTCATGATAGATATAATGCGTTTATGTATCAATAAAATCAATAATACATTAATAAAAGTTACATTTTCAAGTACGTTAAATTCGTCTTAAAGATCTCTACAAACTTGTGGAAAAAATTATATGGTGGTACTTAAAAAATTTATGATAACATAGATTTTTTTATAAAAAAAATGTTAATTTTTTTTGTCGCATGGTATAGCCTGCATAAAACAGATGAAGTCTTTTTTAACTATTGGATGCTGAAGAAACTGTGTAAATCATTATGCTGTGAACACTCTATGTTTAGAATAAAAAAAAGCATTTAACAATACACTCTAATTATTGTTCTTTTTTGGCCTATTTGTTCATATATTGCTTTGCATATACGAGTCGGATTTTTTTATTGTTTGAAAATATAATTACTTTAGTGAAATATTCTTTGTTATAGCAGATAACAAAATAATTAAAAGTAGGATCGTCAAAAGATTATATGTATATAGAAATACAAAAAATAAAGATCTAAAGAATTTTTCCCCGATTTTTCTCGTGAAACCTCCAAGATGCGTCATGTTATAAATCTAACAAAATACGTTTCGTGGAGAATTAATTTCCAATTCGCATGTCACCCCGCGGGAACGAGAACTATTTTCTCCGTCTTCGCAATTATTTATCGTATAATATTATTTTTATCGTTCTACGGTATTTAATGAGGCGAACGCCAGCTTGGTGCAGCATTATAATATCTCAGCGGAGTAATAAAGATCTCTGTGCGCGCTTCTAGGACGAACAGGTCTCGATAAGAGGAGATGTTGATAACCGTGCGCAAGTTTACACGGCGAAGGGTCGAAAGGTCAATATTGCCAGCCCATCGAACTTATCTCCATGTCACAGGTCCTCACCTCCGGTGTGCGTGCGTGCGTACGTACGTGCGTGCGTGCGTACGTACGTACGTACGTACGTATATATACGCTTCCAAGAGGAAAATTTCTGAGGGAGTCGCTGCGCCGATGCGTGCAAAGACTTCCTCGTTGCGTTATTATCTTATCCGTGCACTCATGCGTGCCCACGAATCGGCTAAGCTTTATTATGAGCCCAAAAGTTACACACGCGCGTTGGCCATGGAATCGATACATACGCGGCTTATCTCGCTTCCGCATATTATCTTGAACGCACACGGTCGGTTGACGCTATCGGATTGCGAATTGCTAAATCACAAATGATTCGGAATAAAGCTCAAATGTAAGCAAAAAAATTCGCTTATGTCGCAAACTTTGTGGTATATGATTTCATGGTAATGCGTTATCTCTTCGATTAATTTTAAGAAAAAAAAATGTATGAAGGAAGAGATTTTATCAAATTTACGAAAGCGCGAAAATTACGAGCTGTGTATTATTTTTTTTAATGCTAAACAATATACTCCGCAGTAGCATATATCATTTTAAAACTTTTAAAGTCATACAACAATAAAACGCGTCTTTCTTAGAAGATGAAAAAAAGAAAAGAGCGAAGCAAAATGAATTGAAAGAATTTTTCACTCCAATAAAATTATAATTATGCTTCTGAATTTGTAGTTATTTAAAATACAGTTGTTACATCATTGATAGAAATTTTTTTCATTTTTAGAACAATTACATTGAACAGTTATATTATTTCTGTCCAATAACTGAGAAATAACACTCTTAAGTTTCCAATTAAAATGTAATACTTCGCCTGCAATTATTGAGCATAAAAGATACTTAAAGCGCAAATTGATTTACTGAACAAGACATAAATTGATTATTAAATTGATTAACAAATTAATAAAAAAAAAATCAGTCTAAAATTCTGTCTATTAATATTAAACAATTAAAGTATCTGCGCACATTTTGATCAAGAAAACTGCTTCAGATACTGAATGAAACTATTAAATTCCCATTTATTTCCTAGAGCAACTGAAAAAAATACTGCACACATTTCCAGAAATTAAGAATATCTAAATTTTATTTTTTATATCCCTGACAAAAATAGTATATTTGTAAGATGTTTGCGTAAGTGTTAAGTAGATGTTTAATTGGAGTTTTAAAACATTTATTAAAGTATATAAGATAAAAATTTAAACATGGAATTGTTTCCAAAATGTACATGATTGTTTGATAAACGTTCGAAAAGTGTTGTATATTTTCAGAATGCTGCAACTATTCAAAGTGTGTTTTATTAAAAAAATGTTTTACTAGGAAAACTGCATACATTTCTACCAAGGTTAATCTATACAGCAAGCTTTTTTTTAGATTTATCTTATCTAACAATTCTTCTAATTCTTTATAATATTATTTTTATTTTTTAAAAAACCTATTTTTATAGAAAAATTTAGATTATAATTTACAAATACAAATTTTATCTCGAATTTTTATTAAACATTATATTGTAATATATCTATTCGATCAAGGGCATAATCAGGGCACAGTATATTCAATAGATGAAAATGATAGGAAACTAAAAATAACAGTTAAATACTGTTAATGTAAAAATGTGATAGTAACAGTAAAGACATTAGATTAGTGGTATATAAAAAACTTTGAGTAGTAAGACGTAAATAATACTGAAATCAATGTATTTGATTTGTTACTGTTTATGCAATTGTTTTACGTTTTAACTACACAGAAAAAATTAACCTCAAATCAACAATTCATTATTTTATATATAAACAAGAATATGAAATCTTCTTGAAAGAATTTATAATCTTAAACAGACATAATTAACTTACGTGAAGAAACAAAATTTCCTCCTATTAGCAAATTATGCATGTTTATTATTATAAACTTTTTCAAGAAGATTTTATATTCTTGCTTATACATATATAAAACAATGAATTGTTGATTTAATACTAATTGTTTTACGTACATAATTTACTGATTCGATTATTATCATTACTAACTGTTTACGTTTTTCTACGTATCATTAGAATTATTGTTGTTGAGAGACAAACATAATAATTATTACTAAAAAAAAGTAATGGTAAAAAGTAATGATATGAATAATGTATAACTTCCCAAACCTGATTATTTCTACAATATGTTGCCCAGAAATATTTTTATTCATTTAAATTAAACTTCTATAGCTTTAATTAAAACTTTCACAGATATTACTCCCTCGATTATCTTAAATCGTAAAACGTTATTATTTTGTGTTATGCATATTTTGCATGTTATGCAAATATGCATAATAGACAAAAT
This sequence comes from Solenopsis invicta, assembly GCF_016802725.1. Lineage (NCBI taxonomy): Eukaryota > Metazoa > Arthropoda > Insecta > Hymenoptera > Formicidae > Solenopsis > Solenopsis invicta. The sequence continues at coordinate 12,200,038 of NC_052664.1, read as the reverse complement.
ATGCATAACAAAATAATGACTATAAACGAAAAAAAGGTACCTCTTAATTGCATATTTCAAATTGCATAATTTTTCTTAAAACAATTATGCATTTTACTTTTATATTATCTTTACACTTTTTGATTCATTTCATTATTGCAGGCATAGAAGTATTAAAATAGTTATTAAAAAATAAATAATCTACGACATATTTAATATTTTATACCAAAACGTGTCAGAATTAATTATAAAACATTTCTCATAAACTATTGATTTCTTCATAATTTTTTTTATATGCAAAATAATTAGGACAACCATATTATGTAGGAATATATATATATATATATTTCACTTTATAATTCTACTTTATAAAAAACAACAAAAATACTACCAGACGCGGTAATCGCTTCTGTCTACCGTATAATTTTTGTTAGATAAATTTTTTTTCTTATTATCTCATAGTTTCTAAAATATTTAAGCTGATAATAGTTACTTTTTTCTTTTATTCATATATTGTATTTTGTAATTATTATAATGCCATTATGTTATAAATATTCACAATACAATTGTAAAACCGCTTTTACAGTTTTCAAAGTTCATAGTGAAGCATCTCAATTCCTAACGTATCTCAAGGCAATCCCAATTGTCGGTTTTACCGGTGCAATTTGCATCGCCCCGTCGACGATTGCTGCCAGCGGAAGCTCGTAGATAGCGTGCGTCTCTCGTCGCCTCTCGAGACTATACGGCATACATCCTCCTTCAATCTGGGGATTTTTGAATTTCATATTCCGCGGAGTGCGCGCTCACCCTGAACCTACCCCTTTCTACGCTATCGCACCGTATACAACCCCCGCGGACCAAGCCAGCCGGCGTTATATTATGCGTAATTCATACCGCGACGTAGCGTATCATTGTTCCGAGAAACAGAGGAATCCCATTACCGGTTGGCAGCTGAACTCTCTCTGTCGCGGGGCCGCGTTTTAGTTGCGGTCGACGAAGCGAATCCTCGCGCCCTCGTTCGCGCGACCACCTCACTCCCTCACGTTCACCATTCGCCACTGTCGCCTTCCTCGACGACGATTGAAAGGACGAAGGACCCCGGCGATCTTTGTTCAATGTGCTTTGTCGTCGAGTATGAATGCAAGATATCGCGAACGTTATCACGAGACGATCACGTTGTTACGTGAAAGATGTCAAGAATGAAAAGTACAACTCAATAAACAAGAAACGTTAAAATAATATTTAAAAATATTGATTTTATATGTATTTTTAAATAATATCGTATAAATATTATAAAAAGATTTTTTAATGATACATGAATTTTTTCAAAATATTGTTGAAATGTCTTAAAAACATTACGTTTAAGTTATGGTCAAAATTTATTCATATTGATGTTGTATATAACGTTAAATGCGACAAATTTGAAAACGTTGCATGTTATTGAATACCGTTGTAATAGCATAGTAGTAATGATTTTTATGCTTACTGAGAATACATGCCCATTGATATTGAAAATATTATTGCAATCGCATATATTCTTTATTGAGACTAGTATTTATTGAAAGAATTTAAATTTAAGAAATTAATAGCGGAATGTATATATGCATTTATTATGTGTTGCTTATGATGCATCAAAACTAAGTACACTACAAAAAAATGAGAGTACTATTTATGATATTGTTTGTAATATTTATTATTTATTAGAGAAAAAATAATTTAGCGTGATGAAGTATTTTATTTTTAACATTTATATGATTTTACAATTTTTAAACGACACAAAAAGCTTAATAGAAAGAAAACAAATTAGAGAATTTTTTACTTAAAAATGTATGACATTTTTCCAAATATTAAGAAAATTATGAAAAAGTTATAAGATTAATTTATATCGTATATGAAAGTAGTAAAAAATTTTAGTGGTGATTTTCTAGTTGGCGGTGATTTTCTATAAAAAGTGATTTCAATGAGAAGTAGATGTGTGCACTAATAAAGATATAATTAATGATGAAATAATAAAGAAAGGAATAATGGAAAAAAAATCTAAATTGTTTAATTTAAGTATTTCAAATATTCAAGATAATTTACGTGAAATTTTATTGCAATGCAGGGATCAATTTTGTAAAATATACAAAATTTATTTATTTACAAGATAACTAAATAAACAATCACAATAAAAACTTTAAATATAAATCATTTTAAATATTGAATATATTTTTACAAAAAATTGACATTTTTTTACATTGTAGAAGTAATTTAATTTTTATTAATAGAATAAATAAACTATAAAAATATGCTATTGAATAAAGATATAACCTTATTCATACAACTTTCGTATGTATATAGTTTATGTAACGTGTTAATATTCGAATATTAAACACAATTTTAAATTTTCTTTACTTTGCAGGACCTCTATGTCCGATACATCATTAAATGTCTTAATTGATCAAATAATCTAAACGTTTTTATAAAAATTTTTACACAACAAATTAAAGTATTTCGTTAAAAACTTATTTTTTTTTCCGTAACATTCCTGTGCATAATATCAAGTTGGCAATGCGTCGAATAACATGTCAGTGTAACAGGGATGCAACAATTCTAGAACAATCTACGTCATTCTTTTTGCTGGCTTTTGTCAGTACGCGAATAGCCGGTCCGATTGCAACCTTTATCGTGTGTTTCTCGGAGTTGAATGCGATGAATCAGAGAGAAAAGCGAACAACTCACCGGGTCATGCCAAACTAAAGTATCCTACTCGAGTATCTATACTTTATGTGACACAATTCAATTGTGGAAAATAATAGAGAGATGTGTAAAGCCGTACGTCGGTACATATCTCGAAAGTTATTATTAATGTTATAAAATCTCTTTTGAATTAATCGTTATAGCATATCCAATAAATTAATTATACACGATTCTGAACCGAAATCTGCATCATCTCTCATTTCAATTAATTATATGGCACTTCACAATCTAAATTGCATTATAATTATGTAGGTTACTATTATACGTGATAATGTAAAATAGAAAATTTCATTTAATTCTTTTTATAACAATTTCACATAAAAACTGCTAAAAATTCTTATTGTTGTGCGACAGTCGACAATTTGTTCTCCGATATGTTTTGTTACGCGAAGACTCGATCGATGTCTCTCTCAATATTTTCGCACACTTCGTTATGTCGTCGTTCCACCCCATCCTCAAGATTCGATCTTTCCAGCGTCGAATAACAGCCCCAGCTCGACCACCTTACCTCAATACGATATCGTAGAATGCAAACGAGTCGCTATCCGCATCGTCCTTGTCTATACGCGAGAGGCAACGTGGTTGTCGAGTTCTCCGTGGAGCTTTCGTATCGTAACGGTTGCAAACTCGAAAAGGAAGACGGTGTGATGAGAATACCTCCGTCGACGCGCCTCCATACGTCCGCGTAAAATAATGGAAATTCTACTCCGTCACGCGCGCTATCACACTCGCAGCTCAAGCTTGCACTCTCGTATCTCACTTCGCATACGAATGCAGATAGTATTTAATAGTTTAACGAGGTCGTAGAATACTTATCAACCTGCTTCTGACCAACCTAGGTGACCTGTTGCTCGTTCAACGCCGAGGTATTGTATTTCATCCTAGACATCTCGATTTCTGTACACCGCATGGAAACATCTCGATAATCTGTCGAGTAAGACAGTGTGCGATTGCAGGGACAGATTCAATCCGTATCAGATGAACAATTATGAAACAGTTTTCGTGAGTGAACAATAATCTTGCTGACTAATATTAGATTTCACAAAATTCTTCATCAACTAAAAATATTGAAATAAATAGAATAATATAATATAGATCGTGATTTGTATACAAGTTAAATCGAACATGATAGCAATTTCCCGGCAACGAAGAAAAGAAAACATCGACATTCGCTTCTCGACAGTCGCCCGAGAAAGTTCCACGTCCGCATAAATAAATTCCTATTTCATTAAGTTAACGCTTCTTAGTTCCTACACAAGTGTCTCGGTAGTCGAATTGGCTAAAACACCTTTCTCGGATAGTTGGGAAATTCAGGTTCACACTCTGATCGAGGTGATATTTTTCGCAACAAATTTTTCACTTTCTTGTGAATGGTAAGATTTTAAAGATGCTAGTTTGCATCGATATTATTAAAACTGATTTTCAATTTAATAATACTGCTTTACTTCATTTTCAAGAGCTGTGTTTGAAACCGAAAGTAACGGCGCACAGTTTGGAAGCTGTATATAAAAATTATGTATAAAATATTATTTCAGCAGCGAGACCATGCTACGACCGTCTTCTATTTAATTTGTTAAATAGAATAAAATAATGAGGATATTGGATGAAAGAAATAAGATATGTGAGACTAAAAAATCAAAGTTTTCAAATTAATCGAGTTCAATGTCTAGACTTCCAGTAATGTTGTCAAGGAATTTTAATTTTAAAGTCAAACAGCCATTGCAAGCTTTATTGACGGAATCGATCAATATGTTCAATAGAATGGATACCTGTTTACCGCGATGAAAAGTTATACGTGCACTCTAATCCCATCTTATGGTTTTTCCAACAAATTCCAAGCAATTTATTCGCAAACTATTTCGCAATAACACTCCACGCTCGGGCTTAAATGCTCGATAATATTTACACGCGTAGTATATGCAGCAATATACTGGAGTTCCTCACGATCTTCGTTTCGCCCGGAGCAATGCGCGTTAAATGAATTTCAACTTCACTTCGATTGCTCCAATTCTTGGCGCTTGCATTTTCCATGCATATGAATTAAGTACGTGGATAATAGTTCAAACGAAGCAGTGGCATTCTTACGTTAAAGTTCATGACCTGTTGCTCCTTGTCAAAACAACCGAGTATTACGACCACTTTATAACACATCGTTCAATAAGTCCCGAGACTAACCCAGAGATAACGCTAGTAGTACCAAGCTGGCCACGTTTCCCTAGAATGCGAACCTTCACATGAAACGTGTACAAATTTCACGTCGATCGGACCACAAACAGCTGAGTTATTGAGGTTAGAGCAAAGTCACTTTGTAATTTGTAAACGGCTTCCAATGGCCTACCCGAACGTTCCGCATCGTTTGTGTCCGTACGACCACGTTTAAACTCAGCATACCAACGACAAATCGTTGATTTAGATGGAATTTACCCATTAAAAAACAATGCTTTATCAACACGCGAAACTAAATTTTTTTCCATTTTTCAAACAAATTACAAAGTGACTTTGCTCTAACCTCAATAACTCAGCTGTTTGTGGTCCGATCGACTTGAAATTTGTACACGTTTCATGTGAAGGTTAGCATTCTAGGGAAACGTGGCCAGCTTGGTACTACTAGCGTTATCTCTGGGTTAGTCTCGGGACTTATTGAACGATGTGTTATGTATAGGGAAAAGAAGAGTAAGGGACGACCTCAAGGTTTGTCGATTTTTCCTAATTGTAATAATGTAAAAATAACAATCTATTTTGTTCATATTCACTAAAGCCTTGTTTATCACAAGTAAAAATTAGAAGCTGTTAATTAAACTAGAATTCTTTTAAATTTAGGTTTTTTCAGGACATGTCAATATCGTCATCTTGCTTCCATATACGAGCAAGATAACAAACAGTTAAATAAAATTAAAAATGTACTTACAAAAAAATTGTAACGTAATACATTTATATTATTCTGATATTACAATATAATTAAAGAAAGATGTTAAATAAAAAATAGTTATGTGGTTTGCAAAAACAAAATTTTATCATATAGAATCAAGTCACAAAGAAATATATTACTTGCTATACTTATTTTAAGTATCTAAGAAAAATCTTAAGGTTACATTATAAGTAAATCAATTTTTGTTTATTCCTCGATATATTACGTCGTGCCACCTCGCCCACAGGTTCGTTATTTCACTTATAGTCACCATGTTTATTAAACATTTATTATATATAATAGGAACATTTATTAAATATAAATGTCTCAATCCAAAAAAAACAAAAAATATGAATACATTTTCAGCTATATAATCCTGTAATTTTATAAAGAAAATGCATACCTTTACTATAATTATGTCATACTTCTTAAAAGCACCAAAAAATTACATTTATGCTTCTAAAGTAGATTTTTTATTATATTATCTACTCTTGTGAACAGGTTAAAATCAAACTACACAGATTATTCATTACCATCTAAAGTATCTGACGAATTAGGCATCGATTCATCACTTGTTATTAACTTAGAAAAAGTAACAATTTGTCATCTTACCTCCCTTTCCACTACAATACGTTATCTCTCTTACAATATTTAAACCATTAAATTGTTAGAGTAAACACAAATAACATACAAAATTATCTTAGCTACACATTTCAATTGCGTTATATAATTCAAAGTCTTATCAATAACGTCAAAGATAATTATATATTTTGCAACAATTTTTTGTAGCACGAAATTAAAATGACAAATAATTAAGAGGAAGATATGCTAATATAGTATTGTTACATAATACAATGTATAATACTATCACATGAAATATACGGGCACAGAAATGTGAAATTTAAAAAGAAGCAAAGAGCAGACTACATTACTGTCGACATGGCTAATCGCGTATGCATATAAATTTCACTGAAACATGATAGCTTAACGACTTCGAGGGATTCTTACCGACGAATTCGCGACCTGTTGCATCGGTGGAAGCTATGGCGTTTATGAAGCCTTAAATTTCTAGTACGTACACCACGGTGCGCCGTCCTTAAATCAGTTCTTTAACGCAAACAAGTTTCCCTCATTTTTGCCTTTTTTCACGTAACTTTTTAGAAGATTAGCTTAATTATTCATTAATCTGCAAATAAAAAAAAATTATAACGATAGAACGTGCGTACATGCAGAAAAATTTATATTCCTTTAAATTTCTATAACTTTTTTATTTAATTAAATCTTATTTTATTATCTGCATATTTTTATGTCATAAACTATGAATAATTTAAAGAAATTTTTAAAATAAAAGAGAATGTTTGTGAAAAAAGTATATTTGTGTTACATTCCTTATATATAAAATAATTTTAATTGTAACCATTTTTTTAAATTATGTTTGAATGATGCGATAAAAAGGTATTCGATTTCAACTCACGAGACATATTAAAACGTATTGAGTAACCTTGCATTTTAATTTTATGCTTTATATTGTCACATTCTCTGTTAAGTTCGTTCACGCTTATCCCAATGTTTCGTTTATTGTTAACAGTTTGTATGAAGGCGGCACATCAAAGCGGACATCATCAACGCGCGAAATTCGACGATTTCAATTAGCGTCGTTCCGAGAGCAAAGCTCGCAATAAAAGCGGTCCGCAAAATCTGCCTGTCCCACGGATAGTTTTACATTTCGGCGGACACGAAAAAGCGCTCTCCGCCGAAGCGTGTCATTCGTTTATGCAGAACAATACGAACTTTTGTTAGCTCTAACGAAAGTATTGCCGTCTGACTTTACATTGAGGTGATATAAATAATCTGTTCTACGAAATTGTTAATTTTATTTTAACTTAAAGTAATATTAATTAAAACTTACCAACCAAATGCTCAATACAAAGGGCAGTAAGAAATGTCATTTTAAATAATTCTTGAATAAGAAAGCATTCATAAACTTCCAATCGCAAATTAAGAGTATTATGCCATTTCTAAAAAACGTTTTAACTCAGGAGTAATCACTTGAAAAACTTTTTACATTTCAGCACTGATAAAATTAAACTCAGTACTGTATTTTCATTTCTGATCGAAAATCTGCGTACCTATTTTTCATACTTCTTTTAATTTTCTTTTTAAATATTGAATATAAATTTATATAGATATTAATCTCAAATAAATTATAAAACAATCAAGTAATTGTTTACGTGAGAAAACTACATGATTATTTTTAGATAAAGAAAGGTGACTAAAAATACAGTGGTGCACAAAAATATTGGCACGGTACCCGATTTCTACTACACAATAGTAAATATTTTCAAAGAAAATAGCAACAAACTGTTTATTTTTATAAAAATGTTTATTTTATATTTTAAACTTGACAATATATTTGAAGATAAAAGTTCCATAGCTATCACAACTATTTTTTGCGTCTCAGTTAAAAACAAACCTAATCCTGCAGCGGGATTCTGTAGCTCTTATCGGTATCGTTATGTTGTCGTTGCGCAGATATTGTATGCATACAGTAAAAAAGTTGCGAATCGATACTGTTGACGATATTATCGTTAAGAGTTACAAAATCTTGCTTCTGGAATCTTTTGCATTCTTGTTAGCATCAATATTATTATATTGATCATCAATTTAATATTGCGATATTACTTTTCTGATTCAATTTAAAAACTGAGTTTCAAAACCGACAGATATATGACGCGCAGTGAAAAACTAGAAAATGTATGTACAATCACCTATAAAATTTTTATTTGAGCACTAAGATCCGTTATGACCACTGTTGGCCTTTCCTATACTTTTACCTCTCAGAAAAGATTTTTAATAACAAGACTAAAAATATATGAATATATTTAAGTTAAGAAAAACGGCTAACCGGTCGAAAGAGGATCTTAGTGCTCAACAATAATTTTCCAGGAGAATTTATATACAAGTTCCCCCGAACTACGCGCCGCATGTTTGCCGAACTTTCAAATGCAGCTGTTACGTAGAACAAGAAATCGCAAATTAAATTGTTAGTCAATTTTGACGCTTAAAAGCATCTCTACAATCGCCCTATCACAAAAATTGTAAAGAATTTGTTGCAATGGATTCTTCTGCATTTCGTGCAGGTATCATAGTCAGTTTGACCACCGAGACACTTATTGTTAGTAATATTCGCATTCGCAACTATCGATATAGATTAAAAGATACATACTTAGTCTTATTGCAACCTTGTTTTATTGCAATATTGTCTTATTGCAATACAAAAATAAAGCAATATTAAGATGAGGTCTATAACTCCTATTCTTTTCTATCAAATTATAATAAATAAGATAAACTTGTTATTATATTTTGAGACAAAGGTAACGCATATAAATTTCACCTTATATATTCTTATATTTAGAATAAAACTTTGCTTATGCTAAACACTGTTATATAATGCACGTTGATTAACCGTTACATAATTCAGGATATCATCAATAGGACACAATGCGAACAAGCGCTCCCTCGCAATGATTCGCATGTGATGCATCATAATCAATGCATACGCGGAAACTCAGCAACTCTGCTTACATGTGTCCTTATAGACCCATAGAACAAGATTTTCTTGCTACTTAACAATACTTTGGAAGCGAGCAGCTCCCTTGTGGATGTTCGTCATGTTTCATAAAAAAAAGTTATCAAAATTATGAGATTTATCACAAATTTCCGTTGTTTAATTGAAATCTGTCTGAGTAAGTTGATGAGACAACACTAAGATCATTTTATTTTAGATATAAATATTTTCCCATTTAAGAATAAAATAGTATGCTCCCCGTAATAATTATGATTGTCCCTATACGAGTATCAGTCTTATTTTATGATACATAAAAAAATAATAGCATTGAATTCAGAAATCTTCTGTGGATGTAATTGTGAAAAATAAATAAATATTTGTATAGAAGAAAGCCCTTATTACCACACAGTGTTCGCTGTTTATTATATGTATATGTTTTGCAATAACTGCAACAATTTTCAACAATTATCAGAATATAATGTTTTCTTTTAAAAATAAGCACCTTTTCCATATTATCTGCCTTTACTCTAACTGTGACAAATTTAACCGTGCTGCTTCATCTCCCTACCCTTTCAAAAATCTCAAATAATAATAGAAAGCAAGTTACATACCGTTTTAAAGATATTTTATTATAATTCTCTTTACAGCTATGTTTTATTTCTCTTTTTAATTTATGCGTTTTTCAAAAAAACGCATTTAAAAAGTTTAGACATTAAAAGCTGAAAATTCGCAATTTATAGAAAAATATTCTTTGGTAAATGTCTAAAATTTCCAAAATTGAAGCAACTTTAAAAATGCTTCTCCTTCAATTTTCATACAAGAATAAAGGCCCTGTTCAAAGTTGTTTCAGACATTTTAAAACATTTCTGACGTTACTCTACCGCACTCGTCCACTATCTTTTGACGTAGATCTTGCATGGAATCTGGCATTGTCGTATAAATTTTACTTTTCAAGTGTCTCCAAAGAAACAAATTTTATAAATAAAGATCAAATAACTTTGTAAGCTCAATCAAATTTTCTTCAAAAGATAATGGATGAATGCTGTAGAATAACGCTAAAATATTAAAAATATATTTTATGAAATGTTTAAATATTTACATCTGTTTGCTTTGTAGCACTTATTAGCACGTAAAATCTACGAACGATCAACAACAATTTGTAATTCTTTATAAATAAAAGTGGCATTGGTTAGTAGTATGCGTTTTCTTTCCTTCTTCAATAAATTTTAAAGTAAATACTTTGTTTTATATTAAAAACATTTTTTATTATCAAGTAGATATTTATTTTAACATCATTTTCTTAATTTAAAAAATATATATTTCCTCAGTTTAAAATTACATTATTTTATACTAGCTAATATTTAATTAAATGATAGAAATGATTTATTAATATCTACTAACAAGTTATTTAAAAAAAAAAAAAAATGATATTATTTCATTACCCCTTTCTCTTGTTTGTCTCTTCTAAAAAATATTTAAAACAGCCCTCTTACTATTATAATCTTTATTAATTATAATTAATATTATATATATTATAATCAATATTAATTTACTTTTGTATATAAAGGAAAATGTAATAGCTCGTTATACACAATGTACATGAGAAAAGTTACTCTCGTTAAAGAGAAAACAGAAATATAAAATTTTATTGAAATACAAATTTTTAAATTACAAAAACTTGACGCTGCTAGATAAGAAAAGCAATAAAAAGAATTTACATAAAAAAGAATGCAAAAATGTAACACTTGTAAGATATGCGTTACACAAGTAATTACGCAAAGTAAGTTAAAGATTAAGTTTCCTCAACATTTAAGTAACATTGTAAATCATAATAATTTGTTAAGTTTTCTATAAGAATGAACGGGACAATACAAAAGACTTTTTTTATCTTTTGCGTCTCCTAAGTCCTATATTCATTTAACAAAAAATTGGACGGTTTGAAAGGTTGAATCCTTCTCCTTTACAATGCCTATATATTAGATAGAACACGGAAATGTGCTTGCTTTGAACTCTATGTCGACCAGTGTCAAATATTTCAAATATCCCCAAGCCCGGGGTAATTCAAAAATAGTCTGGAAATAATCTGAAATTTGTGTTTTAAAATAAAAATATTTTAAAAAACTGTTGTGAAGACTTTCTTTTATTAAGAAAAGGATATAATGTTATAAAGAAATGTTACATACAACAACAAAAAATACAAACGCACAATAGAGAAATCTATTGCTTTAACGTTTTCGAAACAAGCCAGAGACAATTCATATTTTGTGTAATTACATCCGTTAAGTATTAAATTGTGTATTTTGATACATAGAACGCGAATATGAAAGAAAAAAATCGTCCAAACGACGATTCGACGTTTGGTTTTTCGAATAGCCCCGATTGTGCGCATTATTACGTATAATCTACAAAAAAAAAACATTACACAGCAAAAAGTAAACACCAAATGTTTCAAATACATTCAACTGGACACGATACATTCAAACTTTTCAAAAAGAGTCTTATTTATCTTACTTAAATTTTGAAGAAACGCTAGCTATCAGAAATTACTTTGACTGTCGCAAAACACATTTTTCACTACTACGACTTCAATATGACGCCGTTGCCAACAAAACTTTGTTAGCAACATCGTTATATTAGGACGTGTTTACAGTATTTAAAATAAATGTTTAATATGTACCCATAAAAAGATATTTCCATTTTTCGAATTACCCCGTCTGCCGAATTGCCCCGATCTCTCTTATATGTTGGTGCATGCGTAGCTGTATGTGTTTTTGCAGTCATGTATATGTATATTATTCGCCGAAGCGGCAGACCTGACTACAAAACTCAGTCAACGAAAAATTTAATTTACCTTTACAATGTCTATAAAACCAGAAATATTCATGTCGGTCAACACGCACAAATCGGCGCGAGTCGGCAGAGTCCCGCGATTATACAAGAGAAGAGATACCATATGATCCTGGATAAAAGCTTTGTGCGCAAGGTTCGCACGTTATTCCCCTCGATGCGTCCGACAAAACGCTTTGTTGCAATTAGTCGTGATGCGACGAGCTCTGGTACCCTGTGCTCAGCCAACAACAATCGGAAACACATAGTGAAGTTCAATCACAGCTATCTCGCGAATAAGGACTTGCGCACATTAGTTCGTTCTGCATTATAATTTTTCATTTAGGGTAATCAAAAATAAAAAGTTTTCAAAAGCAAACAGTAATTAAAATATTATCATGCCTATTTTTTTAACAAATATATATTTTTACAAAAAAGAATACATCCCGTTAAAGCAAAACAATGGATAACAAAAAATATATAAATTTGCATGTGCATGTGCATGCATTTATTTTCAATGTAGTCATAACACTACAAGTATCGTCTACATTTTTACTAAAATAAAGCAAGATATTTTTAACAAAATCGTTTTGAATAATATTAAACAAAATATTTCATAAAAATAAAAATTGTCTGTAAATTTGTAGTTCTTGTGTAATATTTGAAAAATTGGATTCCACGTGTATGAGAACAGTCACTATGAGCAGGAAAACAGTGATATTTAGCCAGCGTCAGCAATAAGCTAATAATCCGAAATTTTCGTCAATCACAGGCATGTAATTGCATTATATCTTAATTATTATCGAGCAGTATCATGTTACGAGGTACTTTTACACGTTGCATTCATACTGGTTCGGAAAAGCGGAAACTTTAGAGCGCAATGCGAGCATTGTGAAAAGCGCAGGCGTGTCTAGAATTCCTGTTGAATAAAATTTTAATGGAGAAATCAAGTATACGTTTGATCTCTCCGTTTCTATCCGGCTTCCGCGCAGCCCGAACAATCGCGGAAAGTATGCCGTGCATTTCGACAGTGAATTCGTTGCCGGCGCGGGCGTCGCGCTGGATATCGGGCGCCGCCGCCGCCGCCGCCACTGCCACCGCCGTTCGTTGTACAGAAAAGCCAATAATTCAGTGAATTTTTACACGGTCGAGCACCGCACTCCCCAAATACCCACCATCGAGCCCATGCGAAAACAACGTAATAATTCATACCGTGCGCCAGTTCAGCGCGCTTTACACGGCAACCCTTTTTAATATACATCTCGATCGAACTCCTCAATTATAGCGACGTAAAAATTATTTTCCATTTGTATTGCGAGAGTTTCATTGCCAAGGTATGGTGTTTTTTAGGTACGGTATATTATGAACACGTAAAAAAAATGGAACTTTACCGAAGAAAGAAAATTAATCACCTTTAAAAATCTCAGGAGTTTTATGAGTGCCTGAAATGTTATAATATTATAAAAACTTTTCTTCAATATTAAAACAATTTTTATAAATTTTTGAACTATATTTTGCTTTTCATACGAATTATATTTGTGCACTGAGAGAAATGTTTGTTTAAATCAACCAACGTTTGGTTGAATAGTGATCAAATGTGAATTTTATAGGTATAATTACTAAATATACAAGTTGTTTTAACCAAACAATTTGTAGCCTTAACCAAATAATTATTTTCATACACCTAATTACAAAAGTTTTGTTAAATGTAACTAAGTTTTTGGTACCAGTAACTACAAAATTCATTTGATCACTATTCAACCAAACGATTTCTCAATGCATAATGATTAATATTTTTTCTTCATTTATTTATTTATTTATCATCATTCATTATAAAAACGTACATATTTCTCACATGCACTCAGAGAAAAGTTTCTTCAAGTAAAAAAAGTTTATTTGAATCAAAGAAATTTCTGCATTACTATATGATTAATTTTAAAAAAATTTAATTTGATTTAAAGAAATTTTTGCGTTGTTCTTTTTATTAGAATTAAAGAAAAAGTTTGTGTGTGCAAAACAAATCTTTTTTTAAATAAAAGACAGACATTTTTTAAACCACAAAACAATTAAATTATTTCTGCGAGTACTCTGTTTAAATTAAAAAATTATTTGTTTAAATTAAATAAATAATTTGAACAAATAATTTATTTAATTTATTAAGAGCTGATAACGTCATTTCAAATTAAAGAAACAATTTTATTAATTTAAACATAACTTTTCTTTAGGTGCAGACATGGATTATAACAATAACAAAGTTTTATTTCTGTATTTAATAAGAAATATCTTAAAGATTACTAAAGATTACTGTTATTCATATCTAAAAACTGTTTAAATTACTGCGATAAATATAACAAATCGTTACGACATCGCTGTCGTAAATTACACGCACGGTACACATCCGGTCTCAAGTCGCAGACATAGAAATTATTACCCGAAAGTCCCACGGAAAAAAAACGTCGATATCGGACGTTTCCTCGGTATATTGCTTCTCGCCTGAGGGTGCTCGAAGAGAGCGAGGCGACAGTATCGTTGGCTCTCGGGTATCCAACGATTCCCCCCGAGATGGCTACGAACTGCGACGTAACTCTTGTTTCGCCGCAGCAAATATTTAATTCTGCAGTCCTGGAAAAACAGGATATTGCCAATGTTCCTCCCCGCGACTTGGACACTCCGTGCCCCGTCATGAGCGCCACGGCCTCAAGAGTGGCTTGGACGTTGACGCCGCCGTTGGGAAATCTTATTTCGACGAAGAGCTAATTCAATGTACTTCATTGATACGCTGGAGGCAAGAAAAAGCCAATGGCCATCGTATTCTGTTTCCGTAATAACTTGACAATTTTCCGAGTTGTTATTTGAAAACAGCAAACAGTGATTAATGGATTAGACTTGGTCAAATGTTAGACAATTTTTACGTGAAAGAAACAACATCAGAATTTAATCATTTTGAGAAGATATTTCTCATGCCTTATAAAAATAAAAATAATTAGATAGATTCGCTAAGCTATTTTACTTCTTCTTTCGTTACTTATTAATTTAATAACAGACCCATTTTAAGGCGATCTATAATGTGCGACAGAATTCAAGATAGGTCATATTTTTTAATAACCCAACTAGATCGAATAGCGCTTTCAAGAAATGAGTTCTAACCCAACCCTAGTCGGATTAGTGACGATATATACTGGAATTATTTAATCAGAACTTAAAATAGAGCATGTAATTAACCCATCTCGGGTTAATAAAACCCACTGCACTCGAAAGCGCTAAAGAAAACAATTAAATGTTCTGTACGTAATTTAAATTAAATTATAGATCGTATAATAATATAATTTTTTCTCGTCTATAATTAAATTTATAATTTGATATATAAAATTATAAATGGAATTCTGTCTTAAACTCTGTCAGAAATTATAAATTGTGTAAAGTGAGCTTAAAAGATTGATCGTAAAAAGATAAATTTCTTTAGAATACGTAAATTCCCTCTCTTCCTTCCACTATTTTCTTCCCTTTCTTCCCTTTCACGCAGTCGCAGTTAAGAACGGAAGTAGCCGAGTCGCTTAGCTTTTCATACGTGCAAAGAGGTGTGGCCGAGTGTATCCGATCGGAGAAATCAACGATGCAAATATCGGTGTGCAACAAAGCGCCGATGGTTGGCCACATCACACGCGATCACAGCCGCCTGCGGGACATGTAACGTCCGGCCGATATTGTGCGGTTTCAGGTGTTTAGCAATAAAGAGGCGCAACGTGTCTCTAACATTCCACCACGTTGCTACTGAATACTGAATTCTCAGAGACATATATGATGGTAATTTTGACTAAACCTGATGCTTGTACGGGACGTGATAAAGAAAGATACAAAAAAGCACCAAAGCATTTCTAAAAAAAGAAAGAAGTATATAAAATATTTGTTTACAACATAGTTTGCAGCATAACATATTTTATTAATTTATATTTCAAAATGTTTTAATTATACATATTTTAATTTTTATATTATTTTAAATTATTTTTAAATTATTTACATATTAAATTTTTATTTCATCTCTTTATATATTTTTGTTTGGTATATTTATTTTTTTAAATAACTTAATATAGGCACGAGGAACTAAATTAAGTGCTTAAAGGTACTGTCAATATAGAGCCGTCAATTCTGGTGTAATACAAAAAAACTTTGATTATCACGAACACGGGAAACGTAGCTGACTTCATGGTTGAGATGTACAGTAAATTATCACGCAAATTACTTTGTAATAGACATTGTTAATCGACCATGCGCTTGTCTTAAAAATTATAATTATAACTTTAATTGTTAATAACTTGTTCTGAAGATGTCCAAACTATAGGACGTAAAAGGTCTATAATATTAGCTTATTCAATAATAAAGTTAAATATATATTACACACAAACAACTAGTATCAGATTATATAGACATTATTATTTAATTTACTCATTTTTTAAATTTATATTACTATATTATACTTCTGACGAAGTAATTAAAAGTTTAATGAAAAGCCCAATTAACATGAGGAATGTTATATAAAGTCTTGTGTGCTTCATTATACATTATCTTGTACGAAGAGAATTTTCTCATGAAATTTACTCTGAAAATCACGGTAGTTGTAGGATAACATTGTATTATACGTCAAAGAATTTTATGTAATTGTTTAATTTATTAATATATCTATTGCACACATTTTATATTTTAACACAATAAAACATGAAAAGGTCTGATTATTTTTATAAAACTGTATAATGAAAAATTTCAATGATATAAAATGTATTCAACAATTTATGATTTTTTATTGTTTTAAATAGAACAAATATTAAAAGTAACGCTGTACGATACCATATATACATTTTGCAGTGTAGCATGATATTTGATTTATTAGCTCATGATAATTTTACCATGTATTAAATTGATTGATGCACTAGTTATATCATAAATAGATAATATAATGTCATATATCAATAAAAAAGAAAACGGCATAGCAATAAGACTTATAATCCAGAGATCCTGGATCTTCGAATCTTATTACAGTAAGTATATTTTTCAAAAAACAATATTAATACTAAATTCATCGTCAAAGAAAAATTTTGCATATGATTATATATCATTGCGTATTTAAATTTTGTCTTAAATTGTAATATTTGTCATAGAACACTTTACAATGTAGCATGATAACTTTTATGAAGCAGTTGATAAAACGTCTTTTGTATATTTTAACAGTTCTTATCATTACTCAAAATATTTGATAGCTTGCTACATTGTCCCAACCTTATCATCATATATATTAACATTTGTTGTTTATCACCATATATATTGAATTTTGCGGTAAAACAAAAAATTCTTTCCATATAATCATTGTACATTATGTTGTTTGTATGTAAATGATTAGCATGCGTGTGATAATTAATCGACAATTAAATTTTATTTTTATGATATAATAAAATTATAATTTTATTTTTCTAGAAACGTAAACATTTATAAAAGTAATAACAAATTAATTTGTGAGCCGCTGTAATTACTAGTGTAGTAAATTTAAACTGTTAACAATAAAAAAAACAGCGATTTTCAAAATCGTTAATAATAAATTTTATCAACGCAAATGTTTCGAGTCTTGGTTCGGATTTCCTTCAGTATCTACTGTGTATAGAACCAAAAGAAACAAGGTAGTGTAAAAAGCGGCGTTATATATTTTTCTTGATTTATTTACAGTGATTTTTATTAAAATAGCAACAGAAATCAATTTACGCAAAATCTCTTTTATTTTAGTAATTAACAGATTGACATCATCTTGCAAATTAACGAGATATGCGTTTTTATGATTGCAAATATCAAAATTTTAATTCTAACAAAATTAGTCATTTTGTTGCTATTTTTTGTGTGAAAATATTGGTAATTCAATCAATCCGATTTCACAAAGAAAATGCCTATATAGACAGAAATTAATTTCGGAGAAAATCAATTTTATTTCCGTATAAATTAAATAAATAATTGTGTAAAAACTGGTTAAATGCGACAAATATATCTTTAAAATATTTATCATAGTAGTTTCGGCTTTTCAATAATGTCAAAATCATCTTCTTGCTATTTTTTTGTGCAAATATTTGCCATTACATTAATTTGCAATTTTGATGAAAATATCTTAATGGGATAGATTTCAATGCATACAAATTTCTCTTAGGCAAAATTAGTTGTATTTTTGTAAATAATCAATAATTTCTCCCAAACTAATCGATGAAGATAAGTATTTCTGTGCTGATTTAAAACGCTATAGTTTTAATTTTCTAATAAAATTAAATTCATGTTGTTACGATTTTTTGTATGAAACTATTTATAATTATATTGATCCATGATCTCGATTAAACATGAAATCAAGCATACGCGTGCGCTTCACTCCGACGATGTATCGTATGTCAAAGCACGTGTACTGCACGTGTTTTCACACTTTCTTTTGAAAACTTGTTAGCACACCTGTCAAATTGCAAATAAAAAGTGCAACATGCACCTATCGTACGTTCGATTTTCAAAATGCTATATAACTGAAGAAAATAGACGTAACGACATGCAATACAATCTGATTTTTTTAGTTTCATGTTCTACAAATGAATATTTAAAATACATGTACTCTTCAAAATGCATTAACATATGTTTACTTAATATAATAATTGTTAGTTGTATTTATACTTATTACAATACAATTTTAGAGTATATGTATAATAATAAGTTGAGAATTAGATCAATATACAAAATATATGAATTAAAAATGAGAAGAAATGCTATTTATCGAAATAAATCTTAGTGCTTTATATTTTTATATAATATTTTTGTATAAATTATTAAATTTTAATCTTTTTTTCTTTACAGTTTACTAAATACACAATTACAGATAATGTGTAATTTTATATACTTGAAATAATAAAGAATGTGAGATTTAATAATGTTTCATTATACATATATTAAATAAAGAGAAAATTTTATATTAATCATTTTTATATATCTTATGAAATCTTAAGAAAATATGAATTATTTAACAATTATTTTCAATATGTTAAAAATAATATTCGATACATCGTAGCAATATAATAAACAAAGATATTTTAATTATGTTAAATATACTTAATAAATTAACTTAAATTAATTTTTTATTTTTTATTTTTTTAATATAAATTGGAAAAAAGCATCTCTCTCTGTATTTAATATTTAAAAATAATTTAAGGTAAATATTTTCATTTATTGTAACAATTTAATGTAAATATTTAAAAATATGTTAATGTAAACATAAAATAATTACAAAAAATTCTTTTGCGGATGCAAAAATTTCTTACAATATCAATGAATTTTCTTTTTGACATAAGCATTAGATTAAATGTTCTATAACTCATACGTCAATATTAATTTAAACTGTAAAGAAGAAATTTTTTGATACCGACTTTGATACCGATGCTCTTACTCGTATATGTTAGAATTCAACAATAAATGCTAATAAATCCCCCCCAAAAAACATCATCACACTTAATCTCCGCTTGAGCTAAAATCGCTTAAATTGAATGTAATTGACTTCAAGATATAGATTTTCATGAGTTTGAACGAAATTTGCAGAATCGGTCCTTATAAACCTTCCCGTTTGCTTGATATATTTTAAAATTACAGTGAAAGGTAATTTACTAAAAAGAAAAGTATCAGATCGAATAATTCAAATAATAATGCATAACACAAGATATTCTATAAAACATTAAATGTTAAGTTAGTGTTTAGTATTTATTTGTTGAATTTTATGTTCACTGAACTTATTAACAATAATCTCAATGGCACATCTTGATATGGCAAAGGTTCAGAATCTTGAAGACATAAAAACCTAATGACGAGGAAGATAATGTGCCCATTGGCACGCGCGCGCGCTTTCGACTTACAATTAGCTGACTAAACTAATCACAGACAATCCCTCGCGTCACTTTTAAAAGTGCCGTGCAAGTAATCGAACTATAAAACTTTTCTTAAAACCCACTTAATCGATGTCCTTCTTCAATATCGAACTACAATAAGCTTATTCGATGAAATTGGATATTTTATCATAAACTTTATAAGTGCTATTGAGTGCTATTGAATGTCGTACAAAAGATTTACTAATAATTAGTTCACGCGCATGCCTAATTGTATATACATGTCTGCGAATGTTTCTTGTGTGCGCCATCTCAAGAGACCTTATAATCTGAAAAGAAGAGTAAGTCTAGAAGAGATAACTTGCGCTGCGCTGACAAAGTAGTAGAACTAGTAAAATTAATTAATCATTCTTAGTTATTAATTGTTTACATGATTATTTATTTGGATGACTTGAATAAGAGTTTGTTAAAAAAAACTTTTATATATAAAATCTTAAAAGTATTTACAAGTATGTAGGGAATAATATCTATTTAAAAATTATATATTGTAATTAATATATTTAATGTTTACCTAAAGAACGAATGTAAAATTTGTCATAAACAATAATAATAATTATTTTTACATTATTAATCTTTTTTAGATATTTTAAATTCAAGGGGGTAACCACTCGGAAAATAAGTGTACACCGGATTACGTCGGACTTCATCGGACTACGTCGGACTTCACGGACCTCGCGGAATTCGAACTTTATCGGATTAAACTAAACTTTGCCGAACTTCGCCGGACTTCATCGGACTTCATCGGATTACGTTAGACTTTATTGGACTGCGTTGGACTTCATGGGACTTTATCGGACTTCGTTCGGACTTCATCGGACTACGCCGGACTTCACCAGACTTCATCGGACTTTGCCGGACTTAACTAATATTGGAATCGACCGCAACACTTTGGAAGGCGCTTTAATATGTTGAGAACTGTAGGAAAAAAATTTTTTCGTACACAGAACTCTTCGAAAAAAACCAGCATCTCACCTATATATGCAGAAAATCGGCTTTTCGGAAGTTATTAATTTTTTGTCGATTAACTAATATTGAAATCAACCACAACTCATTATAAGGCGCCTTAATATGTTGAGAACTGGAGGAAAAATATTTTTTTGTACACGGAACTCTATTATGTAATATTATAAATTAAATATTTTATAATAATTTTTTTTTAATTAAATAAACTATGTTAAACGCTAGAACTCTTTTTAGAACTCATGTAGAACTATAGATCTTTTGAAATCTTACAAGAATTGTGTCTGAAAAATGACGCAGGACAAACTGAGACGCTGCGTAAACCTGGCGTCTCACTTTGTTCTATGCGTTTTGTTCGCTTTAAAGGCCAGATCTATTTGTTTTATCTATCAGGAACTGTAGAACTATTGAAAATAAACCCAGAACTGTCAATGTTTAGTGAGTTTTTACCAAATGATATGCCAGCTTCACATACACTTTTATATATGTATAAAATCAATCTATTCAATATAGCCGTTGCTACGTATTCTTCAGAAAATGACAAAATTTATTTAACAGTAACATATCTATACAAAATTGTATTCATTATATGTATATATATGTTAATGTTCATATAATAATAGCACATTATCAAAAGAAACAGTATAGTAAATCCATTATCTTAAAAAAGGATGAACAAAAACAAATTAAAAAATATTTAATTATGGATTATTTTTAACTTATTGCGTTTGTGAAGACGTAAATATACTTGAACAGAGTTCATGAAAGAAAAATAAAAACTCAAACTAATTATACTTCGTGACATATTTTTATATGTATTATAAGATATATTGCAAATAAAATGATTTCAATAAAAAATGACAAACGGTATGTAATTTTACATGAAAAAGATTTATTTATTATAATCTCCAAATTCAAAGAAAATATTTCATGTTATAATTTTTTCCGTCTTTTGTACATGTCTAACACTTTATGACAAGATTTTCAGTAAACTTGGAAATACTATGACATGATAAATATAATATGAATGAATGGTACAAATAATGGTAAGTACTAATATATGATAACAGAAAAAAAACATATGAAAAAGAATAACATGAAAAAAATATTAATGTTTGTTAATGCGTGTTTTATTTTTCCTCCTATATTTAAAAAAAAAAAATTTTTAATAAAATATTTTTATGTGTCTGTCCATAATTAAACATTAGTTGCAATACAACGCAATTTGCAAGTTTTTATAGCATAACTATTTCTCATATCACAATTATAAGCAAAAGTAAAGCATTCTAGAAAAAAAAACATTTTAGTTATAATATTTCAGCAAATATATTTAATGAAAATTGAAGTAATTCTCATTATATTTATTGTTACAATGTTCCGATGTTAATTTAATTTGTTGTATTTTATCGATTTATAATTTACCTAATTTGGCTTTACATTAACTCGTAATGGTCACACGGGGTCCAAAAGATCCCACGCGTTCTTCTTCTAACTTTAAGGACAAACCATTCAAAATCGAACAACCTTCTATGAAACTAATTTTTATCCGAAAGTATACTTTCTTGAAAATATACTCCTAAATTTTTGTTAAATTATCTCAAAAATTAAAAATTTTATGAATATTTTTGTAAAAAAGTCCAATTTTACAGTTTTTTCTATTTTTTTCACTATGTTAAATTTTAATTAAAAAAAAAATTATTAGATGATAAAGAATAGACCTCAAGGTATGTCCAGTAAAATTTTTGCGATGAAATATCAAAAGCTGGCAAATGGCGACTGATTTTGTGCAGGGGGATCCAGTGACCATTTATATTATTATTTGAAAGTGTGACCATTATGGGTTAAAGCTAACAATAAGTAAAATTAAGTAAATTCAGAATAAATGATAACAAAAGTCATAAATAGAATTTTTCATATCTAATATACTATTTTAGAGTTAATTATTGTTTTACGTTTTTAATATTATATGAATATGTTATAAATTATTTAATACACTTAAAGAATAAACATTTTTAAATAACTGATATTAAAAATAATTTTGATAAATAATATAATAATAAAATATAAAAATTTTTTACAAACATCACGCGTAAATATAAGAAAATCATTTATTAATGATAAATATGTGTTAGAATATATTGACAATTATGTGAGAATTCATTACGTTTTTGTATCTTTGATTATTTATGTTGATCTTTACCCATTTAATGTACTTTTTTAAGGTACGATTAAAGAATAATATATCGAGTAAAATACGAATATATGGGCCATATAATGACACTTAATGTACATTTTCCCAATTCGTATTTACAAAATATCGCAATTCGTTAATTTCAAACTAAAGTCTGACTATTAAAGTTTTTATATTCTAAGGTTTATAATGTAAAATTGTTTTCCTAATATTCATGAAATGTAACCAAGTCTCTTTTCTAATTAGATACCATCCAGTAAATACAATTTAAATTAATTAACTTCAATCTAATCTAACTAATTCGATCATACTAATAACAAATTATACCAATGACGCATGTAATAATGTTAATTAATATAACGCAAAATTAATTAATTAATATTCTAATCGACGTTTTTGATAATTTTGTGTTTGTTGATTATACGCAAAATCAACTTCGTTGATATAATATTGACAACGCATTAATGATTTGCGCATTAAAAATTTATGCGTTTATCTGTAATAGAAATAAGCCAGCAATGAGGGAACTTCTTTCTTTTCTCGTTTTCTGGCTAAATATTACCAGAATATAACTAAGAGCGGCGAAAGCTACATAAACTCCAAACTTGCCTGAAGATTGAAGAAAACTTTCAAAACAGATTTATAATTTCATAATAACACTTATAAATATATTTTATAAGTTATTATGTCATTATTTTTTATTACACCTTTTATTACTAATTATTAATTATATTATGTTATGTTTTATCTATAAGCATTTGTAAATTACTTATATTCTACACATAAAAACCGTATATTATTCTATCTGTACAAGATATAAAGTAAAAATGCAATAGAGTTTTAAAAACTTTTTATTCACAAACATAAGAAAATTAATAATTCATAGATATTTCTAATTTTTTTATACAGTATGAAGTTTTCCATAGGATTGTTAGAGATAGAATTTTCCTTAAACATAGCAAATAATACTAAAATTTTTAAATGACATTATGTGATATGTAATTGTTAGAAACAATTACAATTTTTATTTATATTCTTAGCGCAATTGCTCGTAATTATTCTTCGTATCAGGTAGATATTAAATACGTTTATATCGCGGGGAATCGCGGCCATAATCTATTATGTCTTTATCATGGAAGAATATTTCTCGTCGATTATGTGTCTCATTAAAATCGTATATAGACGCAATCACAAGAAACGCTCAATATTCATTTGCTTGAATAATATTTAGTATCGCATAGTATAATAATAATTATGAAAGATTTGCATTTATCAGGTACCTTATAAAAATTACACATGCCATAATTAAATAGAATCACGAATATTACCAATCGATTTATTCATCGTATTCGCTAATATAATTTTAAACCGTAATTTTATCTTTTCATTTGATTATTGGCTTATTTCGTAGCTTTCCTTCTTTTCTTTGCGCGTAGAGCATTTCCTTTAATAATCTCACAAAGCGTAATGTCGGTATTCATGTGCTAGTAATCACGAAATATTCTTTTCCAACTGAAAGGCATAATTGAGAAATTTATTAACGGCCTTTTTAGTCCTTTGAATCCTCTAGACCTTTAAGCAGTCATTCGCGTTATATAAAGCTAAATAAATTTTATAATTATAAATGGATACTTTATCGTCATATTTATGTAATTAATGATTATTTATTAATATTTTAATCACATATTTTATAAAAAATTTATGCAAATGTTGTTATATATATTTTAGAGCACTTTTCATATTGACAAGAAAATCTTAAATAAATAATTTAATTTCAATATTATAAATCGCATATTATTTTACATTGCGCATTCTATTGTGTCTTCAATCTGCATATATTGTAAGTCTTCTCCAGTCTTGTAATATAATATAAAAATTTAAATAAATTATATCTATTCGCAAAGATATCCTATTAAAGCGGAAAAACCTGTATAAAAAAATAACATTGTTTATATATTTTGCAGGAAATGTAATGAAAAAGATAATAATTATAATACAACACAATTAAAGTTAGCGTGTACAGTTTCAAGTAATCTTTTAATTCAATCGGCAATTTCGTTTTTACGAAAATTTACTAAAATTGTTATCATAAGCAAATTCATTAAAATTATATAAAAAAGTTATATAACATTTTCTTGGTTGATTAAAATTATATAATTTCATTATTGTAATTTTATCTTTTCTAGATGCGTAAAAGTTTCGGCATAAAGTAATAGACTGATTTACATACAAGTACGTGGTAATAGACAGATTTACATACTTTCCTTAATAATAAATAAATTCCGCTTTTTATTTAAATATAATATGTTTGTACGTGCTATTCAATGCGCGATAGTCTGTTCACAATATACTTTAAAATACAAAAAATAAAATACAAAGAATAATGTGAAAATTTATTTTAATAATATTTAGTTAATATACAAAGTTAAGTATTTTGAAGCGTCACCGCTTCATTTCATAATAATAGCTGAGGCGCGACCTTAACCTTGGTATATGTTGCGACATATAACATACAATTGCTGTTGCATGTACATTTAAAGCTGTTATCATTTACGACTCTTGAGAAAGCTAGGTCATCTAGCTCTGAATGACGAACTATTTTTTTTATTTTGAGATAACAAATCTGCGAGAATTGTATCATACGTATAGAAATACAATTAAAATGGTTTTTTTTTTTCTAATAGAAGAAAACAACGGAAAAAACGTATTTTTTCTTTCCTTGAAAAAACACAAGTTTGGTTTTTTTCTTGTTAGTATAGTGACACGATGACACATGTCACGAATAGATTCTAAATATACTGTATTTTTCAATTGTCTGAAATGAGGTTCGAAATTCGACTACTATATAGCCTGAGTGATGTTTGTATTTCGCTATCCAATTCTTAATTTTTTTTAAATTCTTGAATTGTAATTGATGTATCTCAGTGTTGGGTCATAAATTTAAATGATATGTCGAAGCGTGAACGTTCAAGATATAAACCTACATAAGTTAGTTTATTAATATGTTTATTCAAAGATATTCAAAATACTAAAAATACGTCTCTGATTAAGTAACTTTTGTAGCAAATAACTTGCAAAAAATTGCTTTTGTATAGACCATAAAAAAATAAAGTGAAATAAAGAAAACTAAGAGTGACGTAAAATTTTCAATTCCAGAAGTTTTTATAGATTGATTCAACCAGATGCGAGTAGATGCAGTAGAAATATGATCAATAAAACAAATATTGTCCTTCATTTAACAATTAATTAATCAAAATAAAGCAAAAAGACTTTTAGTCAACTATCTATTTATACTAATCGATACAGTGACTTTATATCAAATAAAGCAATTTAAAGCTAGATATTAAATTATCTTAGAGAATTTATAATTTAAAAAAATGTATTATTATGTAAATTTATCATTATTATATATTTGTGTTGTACATAAAACAATTAACAATGTTTTAAGATGATATTAATTGAGAAACTTTGAGTTATTCTTTTCGAAAAAGAGTTTCTACGTACACAATATGCATCCGTGTTTTCGTGTAACCCATATTCCCAGAGGAGAAAAAGAGAGAAGACAAGATATATATGCGATTACAAATGAAGCTATTTCTCTCGAAAAGGTCAAATGGAAGAAGTTTTACGAGGATTCGTGTTTTAAAAGCGGCGTTTGTCGTCCGTTCTATATTGTACGACTAGTATTTCGACGAGTGTAGATGCGAACGGTTCGAATAGTGACCTAGCGAGTGGGCAAACGATGGAGACGATTTTAGGAATAGAGTGTGACGTGAGACACTAGGGCAGACACGAGCATCAGCCGGTGCACCAAACACCGTCTGCGTTTTATGACCGGCAGTGAAACGAACATCGACGACCACGCCGCTGGTCGAACAATTTCGATCTCGTGCGACGCGATTGTCCCTCACTGATACTGCGAGATAGCCAAAGTTTTTCGTGTCGACATTTGGTACGTCATTTCGGCCAACCCTACGTTTCAATTTTCTACTAAAGGCCAACATGTAAACTCCAAAATCAATCATTTTTAACATATTCATATAATATTTATTTTCTTAGAATTGTAATGAGTGATTCAAAGAGTGCGTATAGAAATGACTTTGGAGTTTTCATATTTACATTTCTTGACAGTCACGTCAAACTACAATTCTTAAAATGTTCATTGAAACAGTTTACTGAAAATTAAATCATATCTCATCGCATTTCCCATCGTGGAACATAATTAAAAATTTTTTTAATAAAAGTTTTTTAGTAAAAGTGTTTTAATAAAAACACCAATCGCTATACACACAAATATAAACAAATAAGTAATTGATTAACGATCATAGATAAATCTTAATGCTGAAATAGAGCTTCTTGTCTGATTTTATACACGATTTCAGTTTCTTTAGAACTGTTGGCCATTATTTTTGCTTTTAAACACAGTTCGTGAATCGGAAAAGTATAATAATATTATAATAAATTGATAATCAATTTAATATTACAGATGTCAATCTCTACAATCCCCTCCTATCCCGAAAAACTTGCGAAAAATATTACCTCGGTCAGTGTTTAAACCTGGATCTCCCTACATTCCGTGAGCGTCTTACAAGTTCGATTACTGATTGTGAGGCAATATTATGGTAATACTTATCGCAACATTTTTATTTTTAACAGTTTATTCAAAGTTAATAATATAAAAAGTATTAATATCTTAATTTTGTCATACTTGCTATTCTACTTAACTCTTCGTTTGCAATTACATTTTTTATTCCCTGTATAAAATCTGGATCTTTTTTATCCAGTTCAATATTTTCTCTATTTTAGGCTTTTAAAAAATTTGAAAAATTCAGGATTATCTCTCAATGTCTCTATTACCAAATAATTTTTTAACTCGAATGTTAAAAGTTTTATTTACTAACAATTGAAATTAGAACGGAGAAATTTGAGAGTAAAATTTTGCTTATGTCAAAAAAAAATTCAGATGCAAGATTAAAGATTTTGTAAAAACGGAAGTTATAAGAAGAAAAGACTTTCTTTTTAGAAAATCACTCGTAAAACGAAGGTTGTAATAAAGTGAAAATTGGTCGTAACTACATCTGGCATGCTCTAACGAAAAGGCGTCATCGTATCACCTCGTATTCTCTGTTAGTCGCGTCGTAAAAAAAAAACAAGCGGGAAAATACACGTTTTGTCACTTGATAGTTTATATTTTTACGAAGATCCAAGCTGTTCTATAGGTAAAATGGTGATGTCGACTTCGAGCCAATTAGATACATTTCATCGTTATTGCCGTGCGTTTACTGTGATCATAGGATCTGCTCGAGGTATAAACGCATCGGTATAACACCAACGACCGGTTTTAATCATTACTGCATTTTATTGTTCTTTCTAAAAATCATACATGTTAAAAAATAACTATGCAACATTGTTGAAATTTCCAAATTGAATTCCTCTTAAATTGTTAAATTGTTTATTCTAGTAATGTCTCATCTCAATTGCATAAGCATTTATTATTAAATTATTAAAATTATATTAATCTAGAATTACTTATAATAGTAAAAAGAAAACATGAGACGTTTCGTGTCAACCGGAATCACCTGCGTAACCAAAAATCAACACAACAAAAATAAAAATCTCAAATTATTTGTATATGCATGTACTTTTAAAAGAAATGTGCTATTTTGAAAAATCAAATATGGTGGATCCTCATCCAATATGGCGCCGAGAAGCAATAAACATCACATGCAAATTTAATACTTTCTTGCTTAAACCGCTGCAATAATTCCAATTGGCTTAAAAATAATTACCTCTAGGTTTTCATATCCTGTTTGACTTAACTAATTTTGTATACAATAAATTTTTCTGAGATGTTCTTTACGTATGGAATTGTAAAATATACCCGTTGCGTTGTTCAATAGAACATCAATGGCACCCCTCCAATTCTTTTCATGGAATTTAGGATGCGACAAGAGTATCGTTGACCAATTAGTCTCATAATAACACTTTTTTAATGTTATTTTGAAAAGTTATTTTTTAAGCAAAAGAAGTTCTTAAAAAATTGTTTTTTTTAAATAAAACATATTTTATAAAATGTTCATATAACCTTGTTTTCGCATTTATTAGTATATAAAATCTACAAAAAATCATTAATTTGTGATTTTTTGTATTTAAAAGTGCTTTTTATGACATTAATTATTAATATGCCACTCCCCTTTCTATCTCACAAGCGCATCCTTTTTCCCTTCAATAAATAGTAAATTACGTTTGCTTTATATATCCGGTGAATTTCTATCTATAGGATATAATTGTAGTAAAATTCTATGACTAATAAACTGATATTCATAAGAATTATTTTGCATTAATGTTTACTCAGTTATTTTAAAGAACAAAATAGTATCCCATAATTCTCTTCTCTCTTGTATTTTAATATAATATGCATATACTTGCTTATGTGCATATTTCGCAATTAAATTATAATTAATAAATAATTCAATTTATCAACAGTAAATGTATTGCTTTAATATAATAATCTTAATTTCATATACATATATATGTAGTTGTTGATTACAAAAATTACAGTAACCAAAGGAGTTAAGATTTACTTTTATAATCAAATAGGAACACGCATGCACCTCATAGTTGACGCGTAAATTCAATTTAATGTAAAACTTGGTAAAACGCTATTTCTCATTTGATAAAAAACTAACGTGAGCTCCGAGAAAACGTTACGTCATATAACAACCACACAAAACATACGGCGAGAAAAAGATGTCCGGCTTCGCACATGGTAAATGCAAAGTTTATGACGTGACCCCTTTCTGAGTAGCAGCAACGATTTAATCCTATGTAGTGCTCCGTAATGACATTAGTCGGATTACGCCGCGCTTGCACGTCCGTAAGCATAGACGGTAAACGGTAACGTACATCATAACTGTTATGGGAAAGGGTACTAGGAGAGTGAGATTAACTAAAGTTACGTCGTTTCGTTGCTATAAGGGTTATACATGCACTCGTTAGTATACAACTAGCAGTTTACTATTACCTACACGTTATCGTTTTGGGATGTTCAAGAAAGAATTTTTAAATTTTACAATATTTCTGCTTCCGTGTCATTCAATATCATTCATAGAAGTTTCTCTGCACAAATATGTATATGTGTGTTATTTCATATAAATTACAAGTTCATAATTAAGATCGTGATAATTAATACTTTAGATGTGTATAACTTTAGATGTTTATAAATGTCAATTAATCGCTATCTTTTTATAAACATTATTAAAATTGTCCAAAAATGTTGTTAAAAATCAGAAAACGTTTTCTATAGGTTTATAAGATCAAGGATTTCAAAAAATTGTCATGTATTTCATAAAAAAAATGCGACAATACATTCGTTTAAATAGAAATTAAGAAATAATAAGTTCATATATACGCACGCGCGCATGCGAGAGTATGTGTGTTTGTATACACACACACACACACACACACGCACGCACGCACGCACGCACGCACGCACACACGCACGCACGCACGCACGCATGCATGCACGCACGCACGCGCGCGTGTGTGTATGTATATATACGGTAAAAGTAAGCTTGACATTACAATTTCTAAATTTGCATTTAAAAATCCAATTTAGTTAAAAAAGTATTTAAAACAATTTAAATAAAACATAATTATGATTCATGCTCGTTATTGAATACAATAATTGAAATGTTTAAAAGAACTAAAGACAAATTTAATTAAGATTGTTAAATTTAAACATAACAATATGCATACAATTTATTGATTAAACGTGTCCTAAACAAAAATTTTTACATGAAACTAGTTTTACCAGTACTAAATCTTTCTCAATTGCAATACAAATTAAAATAAAAGATGAACTAATGTACATTAAGTATAAATAATTATTACAAATTAATTAATCCTGAGCACAATCTTGTAATGGAGTTTTATGTCTCGCAAGTTATCGACCATGTTAACCATTGGTTTACGCATATGTGTGCATTATTAAAATCCGCAATCACAAAATAAAAATATTTAATGTATCTTTGTTGTCATGAATATCCATATTAGTCTTGAACCAAGAAGAAAACGAATTCCTTTTGATATTGTACTTCGTGGTATTTCAATCTTGCCTTGTACGTTCTTAGCTTATGTAACATATATCTGTGTTCGTGTCTGATCTCTATTGTATTGAAGATTCCCGTGTGTCATTGTCCGCTTTAATTAAAATAATTATTGAAATAAAATTTTTATACAAAATAAATACTTTGTTTTACGGTGTAGAATATAAATTTTCTTCAAAATGTTTAATGTAATTCTTGCATTACCATTAAAAAGAAATAAAAGTAAAAAATGCAAAGTTATATTACCAAACAAAATAAATTGCATCAAACTAAAATAAAAAACAAAATAGAATATAAAATCCTGCTTTCTCCATGTTGTGTATTTCGGGGTCGTAAAAAATGTACTAAAATTTTTACTAGTTACTTACAAACGCAATAAAAAAATTAATTTGAAAAAATATCTTGTGATTAATAGATATTGAATATTTTTCTCAATAAAATAAATTTAACAAGATTATATTTCTTACAACTTATATGTATATCTTTTGAGACTCTAAAGTTTATGTTTTACACAAAAAATGCATGATACGAATTAAACACAATATATATTTTATTATAAATTTTCCAAAATTTTCGTTAAATTGAAAATGCCATTTCAAAATTTGTAATTCTAACATCGAATTTGTAATAAACTACTTCAAGATCTATAATACATAAAAATGAACAAAAAAGATTTAATATGTACACCAATTTATTCGTAAAAAATTTTGTATAATTTTCTAGCATATTCGATTCAACATCTTAAAATTTATTTATCACGTTGATATCAACTTCACATTTAGCAATTTCAGCAAATTATTGTATTAGTGTTCTGAATCAATTTTAGAATTGTACTTTAAATCCGAAAGTAACTGCACTGTTTGCAGAATTAAAAAATGTATAAAATTACATAAAAAATATTATTAAAGAGAGATTCTGCTTAACTGTTTCTCTCGGCCCTTCTTTCTATTTAATTGTATTATTAGATTATTATCAATACGTAATAGTTCTTATAAATTATATAGTATTCTTAATCGCTATTTATCGTTTAATCGTATTTTATTTTAACACGCAAGAAAAAAAATTTTTTTTAGAAAGTAATTTGTATTTCTTATCTATAAATAAAACTTTCTTTTCTTCTTTTAAAAACGTTTGTATTTTTCTATTATTTTATTTATTTATTAATTTATTAATTGTCTGTGTTTGCTAAACTTTATCAGAAATTTGCAACAATTTATATTCTTCAAAATTTGCAAATATATCCAGGAAATTTCAATTTAAACAAGATTATCGTTAATATTATCAAACATTGCGAAATTCTTCTTATACAAAAGTCACATAAAATCCATAGTAACCTCGTTCCATCTCCGAGTATGTAAATATTTCTGGGTTTTGTTTTATTATATATATTTATATATAAATTGTATCTCAACGACATCAACGAGATTTAGGAAATGTTACGAATATATCCACCTTCTTTGTTATATCGCCAAGCCAGAAACCAGTAAATTGTATAATAAAAAGGTTGTCAAAGAAGCTGCAAATATTTTGCAATACTTTGAACAAAGTAAAACTGATAAAAACTCAAAGCAAGGGTTAACCAAAGTTAGATCTAGCCCGTGCTAAGTAGCACGAACTTGATACGAAAAACCTAAAAATAATCTACCTCTGCCCTAGAGCAGGCAAATATGTGTAAACATTGAAGTTATTGGAAATGCTACACACAATTTTTGCATAATAAAAATACCATCTTAGTACAACGTAAGCAGCGAGAATCCACAATTGATTTTATTAAGTACTATCTGAAAGAAATATCTAGTTTTTTACCGCAATCAAATCTTTGAAACGATATCATCACCTCATTAGCCTTTAATGTTATATATTATCATTAATAATACATTTATAAAAAATATTTTGTAAATTTTCTTTAATTAACAATAATTAATAAAATCTTTAATTAAGTTAGTTAAGGTAAATGTACCGATTGCTGGACATGACCCAATTATTGGATAAAATAACAAATTTTAAATATTAAACACTTAATGATATGTACAACTTCAAATCAATTTGTTATTAATTTTTCATATTATTTAGGAATTCAGTACTTTATCATTTGGTTATATTAAAAATTATAACTTTGTAAAAGAATGCTGAAACAATGTAATCACACAAGCGATTGAAACATCTTGGTGCCTAATCAAAAGATTTAGGACTAAAGATATTTTCCTAAAGCGTATAATTATCTGAAATTTTCATATTTTCTTACATGCATTTTATATATATATAATATGCAATAATGAATAATTTTAAGTATAAAATTAATTGAAGAATATCAAATTATTTGTTAAAATTAATAAAAGATAATGTCCAATAAGCGGTACAAGCATACATGTAAAAGTCCTAGAATCCTTGATAATTATTCATGAATAGGTGCAATTTGACGTATTTGGATAGCCAAGCAAACCGTAATTCAAATTGTGTTTAACAATAAAGAATATTTTTACCAAAAGTTTGAAAAGGAAAGTAAGTTAGAGCAAATTATAATTACAAGATTTTAGTATCAATTTAATTCTGTAATAGAAACTCGGACTAACGTAAATATTAAACATAAAGTTAGCAGTCCTATGTTAGTCACATTGGTTTTTATTGTTGGTGTCGAGTAGTAATTGTTACAATTTCTAGCTTATTTGGACTGTACGCTGCATATTCGTAATGCATACATAATATTAATGCTAAGAACCATCTATAAAAGAAGCATCTATAAGTCCACTTTGAAAATTTACTGTATGTGATCAATTTTAGAAGTATTTCTTATTTTAATGTAGAAAGAAGTTTTTCCTTGCTCATGTGAACTGCGCGCTGCCTATTCGTTATTCTTGAAACATAGAAATCTTCCTTAACCGAAGCCAAAATACGTAAAATCATAAAATTAAATTAACGAGAAATTTAACAATTTTGATGAGTTATAAACTTAAAAATTATTATTAGATACCAAGATTTGTCATAGACCAATATTGACTTTCTTTATATTTGATATTTTTCTACATTCTAATCTTATTATTGTTAAATATTTTATCCATGAAGATTAAACATTAAATATACAATATTTTATATTTGTTACAGATTTATTTTGCTGGAATATTTAGTAAAATTTATAAATGTGAAGTTATTAAATACTTTGACTTTGTTAAAATAATTCACTATAGATTTGTTTATAAAAAAAAGAAATAAAAGTTTCTTACATTTTATTATAAAAAATTCTATATTTTTAATAAAATTGTGCCTTTACTAAGAAAGTCACTTGAAATCTCCCATAAAACATTAAAGTACTATGGTAGAAGCGATGCTATTATTGGCAATTGTAGCGACGCACTTTATTCATGTCAACAGGCAATGGACATCGCGCTGTGTCGCGTGCCAAAAAGCGTCGCGTTCACTTAGCGGCAGCCACCCAGTTAATTAACAGTCTAGCATACCAAGTAATGATGCATTGGTAATCTTGATCACGTGTTATCCAAATTTTCCGACAGGTGCTTACGGAAGATGTTCTGGCAAAGCCAATGATGTTTCACGTTATTTCATTGGTCATCACACGTAGGCTCTAATTATATGAACAGGTCATTAGTCAACAGGAGATATTTATCTCCATCTCTATTTACAATTGTCTTTTGTACTCCGAAGCTCCAATGAAAATGTATCTCATGACAGAAAGTTCTACTCGAGAATTAACGTTTTCGATGTTATACATATTTCATTCTTCCTCATACATTATAAGTACACGCAAATATTATTTATATTAAAATTAGAACGATTAAAGATGATAATTTTCTATTTCAATACTAGTAATTTTAATCGTACACAATACAACGGTTTTGTTAAATCCTCAGAATTTTAAGAAAAAAATAGCATTTCAGGAATTTGTTGCTGTCAACAAATATTTTTAAATAAATTACATTAATGTGTACTTTGTTGTTAGATTATACATACATGTATATTTTAAATGTGAAATAATGCAGAAACAGATTAGATGGAAGGTACGTAGCACGTTTGAAAGAACAGGACGTTTTACACAATGTTAAACGTTATGCCTGAGTAATCATCGTTCACTTTATCAGCCTCTTGCCGAAACTACAGCAGCAAACATCGACTATTGCTCATGTAATAGAAGATATCTATTTACGCGAGCTCATGGCTTATGCGAGAAGCGCTGGGTGCATTATCCTACACTACCGCGCACGTCGTCGCAGCTATCCCGGGTAACTTACCTTAAAGGGCGACAAATACACGAGCGAGCCAATTAGAGGAATTAGCTTTGGATTGTCGGACGAAAGAGGCGTATAATTTAGGCACGTTCGCGCATCATTCAATGATGTACTCCGAGACGACGGGAGGCGAAGCAGTCGCCGGTTGAAAGGAACATGAGAAGGAAGGGGCCCGGCGGGGGTAGGATGTTGCTGCCAGTATATCGTGCCACGGTGCAGTATGTTGCTCGTCTAGGGTAACACGTCGTGAATGTGACACACGGGGCTTTCAAGCCACCTAAGGCAACGAGCTCGCTTGCATGCTAATAAGCTTGCGGATAGCTGAATACCCGGCTTTAGTATGGGCATAATGGCAAGTCCATCTCAGATGAGTGTGTGTGTGCGCGTGTGTGTGTCGCACACCCCGTCCATGTCTCACCCTTTACGCCTCACCTGATCCATCCTTTCCACTCGCTTGATACTTCCAGCCGCAAAACGTTTCGACGTTACATGTGTTCCACCCTCGCAATCCGTTTAAAATCACCGGTCGCCTCTGCGTATTTTAAAAGCGTGGCCTTCTAACGTGGCCGCCCGCTGGCCGTTAATGTTTCTTCCGTTGCGTATCGTCAATAAACTTCAACGGCACGTTTCCCCCGCTTTCGCGAAAAGATATCGCCGATGATATCGCCTTATACCTCGCTTGGTGCGTCGTTTAAGCAACAGGTGCACGCCGTAAGATTCGAAGAAAGTTGTGCCTCATTGATCATTGAGATCACGTTATGCGCACCAATCGTTTCCAACATCTTTTTTTTTCTTTGTTTATTTAATTGATATCATTTTTTATTAAACTGAGAGCGATCATTTTAAACTTCGTACTAATAGAAAGGTTTCGCTTATATGTGTAGGTATATCATATATTCGAAGAACCTTAATCTCATAATCAATTTAATTGACGAATTCTTAACGGGTTAAAAATTAATAAAAAAATTTTAAAATAAAATCACAAAAACTTTAAAAATTGTCACCTTTCATTTATAAGGTAGTCTTTGAAGAACACTCACAAAAAATTAATTTTGATAAGTCCTTTATATATCCTCTACACAGTAAAAAAATAAAATGTCCCAGAAAGTCGACTCTAAATTTTAAGTTAAAATAACTCTTATTTTAAGTTATTAAGTTAAAATAAGAGTTATCTTAACTTAAAATTTAGAGTAGACTTTCTGGGACATACAAAAGTTAAATTAACATTTTATTTTTTACTGTGTATTTGCACGAGTAAATAATAATTTTTGGATACGCAAAAAAATAGTGTGGTATTTATATGTTCACGAAAAAACGTCCCAAAAAAAACTTGTTTCAAATGCGTTACGTGTATACAAAAATTTCGTATACGCAATCGTGTCTAGACATGCAACATACACATATAGCGTCACGAGCTTGGACCAATGGTCCCCTTATTCGCAGAACGAATCGTTTTGGCTTCTCTCGATACCAGAAAAGCCGAAACCATCCGGGACCATGATTGGTTCTGTCAGTGCAACTCGTAGTTATTTCTCGCAAACGGATTTCTTTCCGTATTTTTCGAACTGGAGCGGTGCATATGAAAGGCACTATCAACACGGAATTACTCGGCATAACGAACTGAGAAATGAAGAGACCAAGAAAGTAAATAGAATTTTTTTAAATCATTCTCTCTGCCATACACAAACAAGCACACATTCATGCGCATAGAAAGAAAA
Organism: Solenopsis invicta; assembly: GCF_016802725.1. Classification (NCBI taxonomy): domain Eukaryota; kingdom Metazoa; phylum Arthropoda; class Insecta; order Hymenoptera; family Formicidae; genus Solenopsis; species Solenopsis invicta. The sequence goes on along the minus strand of NC_052664.1, from coordinate 12,162,860 downwards.
ATACGGGCAGAGAAAAGTAGGAGCAAACTGATAAGTTAATATAAATACCTTGAAATGTCACACATTATCCCCAATTTAATTAACGATGTTCTTATTTAGTATAAAAATAATTGTTATTGGATTCTTTTTAAAATAACTTTTCTAAAGCATAAAAACGCATAATTAGTAGGTTTCAAACAGATTAGTAGGTTTTAAACAGATATGCTCCGGGTATCTCATAGAAGTAATAGATGAAAATAGTAAGAATGTGCATTCCTTAATTCATTTGATATAGGCATTTATTTTAAAAATTTAATTATAAACTGATATAAATAATAAACTTTTAATATTTAATACAAAATATCTTGACGTAGCTTTAAATTAATATTATCCGTTTTATAATTTTTAATAAAATTTGTTTAAATTATAATAAAAATTAAAAATTATTATTCAGCACTTAAAACCACCGTGACTGACCTAGGCCTTCTAATCTTATGACAAATACGTGTATTTAGGACATAAAGCGTGTTACATTTAATATAACATTTTTTTACTGTGAGTATTAACATTGACTACACTGTTGAAAAATTTGTATACTTTTGTGAAAAAATCTTCTCGTTAATGTTTTTGTGTTAAGTAGTGAACATATTTATGTGTAAATTTAACACATGTCTGCTATGTTAACTGAACTTAACAGTTAAAAAATGTAGAAATGTGATTTAAAAAATAGGTTAAAGTAACACAATTTGTACATATTTAATAAATACGTGAAAATTGAGTTACTTAAACATATTTTTTAAATTATTTTTATAATTTTATATTTTGTATCGGTTAAAATTTACAGAAAAAGAGTGTTAATGTTACATTATAACAGGAGTGGGGATAACAGTGTCATATTTTTTTGTTATTCTTATGTTAATTTTAAAATTAACATAAATTAACCTATAAAAATTATGTTAATTGTACACACAAGTAACTTCAAATTACGATCAAGATTACATTTCTTTTTTCTTGAAATATTAACGCAGTATTAATGTTATCATTGAACACATCCAGATTATCTTAAATTAACACAAAATTTTGAGTGGACCGTTTGGGACACGTGATTTCTGTTAACTTTAACACAATTTTTCCAACTGCGTATAATATTAATATTGGCTATGTAACACTGCTTTATTTCATGAAGACGAATTCTTTTCTCGCATAATGAAAAACGTGTTCTCCCTGAATCCGCGGCATTAGAGCTGGACGCCGTTATTCGAAGAAAGCTTTCTAAAAGACACGTGATCCATGATTGGTCCGGTCAGGGTCAACAGTAGCAGTTATTTGTCGCTAGGATATATCTCACGATTTTTTGCCTTTTCTCTCACCAATCGTTGCGCCGTCTTTCTGTGCTTTAACCGTAAGAATTGCCGCCCGTCGTAAATTCCGCCAAATCCCATGACCTTTTATTTATCGATACTTGCGAAATCTCGGTTAACAATGCTTTTCGCTCTGATACGTCGATCCTCATAGCTTCCTGGATATCGAAAAACGTCTTTCTTATAAATTCAGTAGAAGATCCTTGATAGCCCAACGCTTAAGTAGATTTCACAGAATGGGACCGTAAGTCCTTTGAATGTCCAAATGCGAAGGATCAGTGATATAGGTGAGACTATCTAAATCCGATCAACATAAAACGACACTAACCAAATCGAAACAAATCTTAAAGAATTACCTTGCATCAAGCATCATAACCTTGTAAAGATATATAAATCGATGCTAGAAAAATACGAATATTTTTAATAAATAATAAGGAAAATAAAGGCTTTGGACGAACAACTTAAGAAACATTAAATAAAATAATATAAATTTTATTATTAATAAACTAAGAAGATAAATAGTTTTGATTCACAGAGTCTTTATCAATTTAAATAATTTTCACTGTATGAACTTGGACCAAGATAATAAAAAACAATATAGAGACGATATGACATAGAGACTGCAGTCAAAGAATAAGTAAGAAATTCACGAGATATGTATATTTTGAATTACATTGCGTATATAGATAAAAAAAAAACAAATAAATCATTAAATATTAATAACAATATATTTATTCTTTAAAAATGTTAATTTTAACAAATAAGAAAAAATAAATTTATTCCCCTCAGATTTTGATGTAATAATAGCGTTAAAACAGAAATAAATACTGAAAGTTAAAAGAATAAATGATGTTAACTTATCACTTTGTTCATATTTATTTACAATTTACATAATAAAACCATTCTTCTTTTAATTTGCCATTTTTTATTTAAAAATAGTTTTATAATGATTAACGTTTTAAAAGACCAAGAAAAATTTAAAATGCTATTATTTACCTAAATACGTGAATATCAAAATAGAACCTTTAATCAATTCACAATCGAACATTCACTAATAAATGGGTTTTGCATTCTCTAGTTAATGTCCAATATACCGTTCATTAAAAATGAAATACACCAATATTCCATTTATCAAAATTATAAATAAAAATAGGAAAATTCAATATTAAATTAATAATAAATTTACTTTTAATACTACACAATTCAAAAAAGATTGATTTTAAGCTTTTTATAATAAATATTTAATATAAAAATTATTTCTTTTAATACGCACATTTCATTGTGCTTATAAATTTTTGTTATAGGTACATGCAGTAAAATAAAATTAAAGTAAGTTTTTTCTCTTTTACTTAATATAATGACAATTTCAAACAAAAAATGATATATACAAAATAAAAAAAAATAACAGAAAGCTGACGAGCCTCTTTGCGCGGCTCTTTATTATTTTCTTTTATTTTGTATTTATTATATGAGCCTAGCTATATTTATTTATTTTGTTTCCTTTGTTTTAAAAATGATATTTCAATCAAATTTGTGTAAAAATTAGATTTCAAAAGTATCAATTAATTTGCAATTTATTATTTTAAAGTCTTACAATTTTCAAATTTTCTGAAATTGTTATTTACTGCTAAATGTTCGATTGTAACTCTATGTATCTTAAAACAATATTCTTAATAATTGTCAGTGTTAACGCAGACTGATATGTTTATCGTAAGAGAGTCGTTATTTAATTTTTAATAAACAATTATTAAATTTTTGTTTTTCATTTCTTATTTATTATTCATAATAATAAATAAGAAATGTACCCTGCGACTTAGGATAACTTTTAGTTACATTCTTCTTTTATACCATATACATATACACGCATATTTATTTACAAATTAAATATAATCTAATAGAAAAAATTCAATTTATCTTTTAAGTTACCTTGACGTTAGACATACAAGTATCTCTCGAAAAAGCTTGAATACTCCGTATGTTCTTTATTTCAAAGATACACAAAAAAAATAAATTTTGTAATATATTTCGATTAATCAAAGGAAAGCAAAAAGCAAAATCATTAACTATGTTGTGATTTCTACGTTATTTCTACAAAAACATATTATTGATTTATAACGCGATCTTTGATATTCGATTATTCAAACAGGAACTTTAAATCAAGTATTTACAGCAATAAATGTTGGAAATGCAGACTTTATTTAATTACACACTTCATCGGATAAACGTCTAATAATTTCAAACTTAGTAGTACAATAGTCATGAGACCATTTTCCCTGGCGCTAATTTCACCGTAATGGCCGGGACGAAGACGGTATTTACGATGCTCAGCAGAACACCTAATCGTTTTAAAGGCGAGGGCCAATCGCGAGCGAGTCGCGTGCACGGACCGGAGCATTAGCATCGTTAATCGCGACCACGTGGCCGGATATTTAGCCACGTAATTAAACGTAATGTTTCCAATACGTGCGCGCACGTACAGTCTGGGTGGGCACACGTTAACGCTGAATTCTTTATATGCGAACAGCGTCGTTAGGGGAATCGAACGACCCAGATCGACCGATTCGTTTTCGTAATGAGTTTGCGGCGCGGTCCACGCGTCCGTTATCGGGACACGTGTCGCCAGCACGCTACACCGCGCCTCGCCGGGCACCTATATCGTCGACGTTTTACCCGATAAATTTGGTATTCGGCAATTGGAGGATAAAGTCCAGCCGCGGGATGCTGTCTATTGCCGCCGATCAAAAAGACTTTTCAGTTAACGAAGGGACTTGTGGGATCAGTAATCTGCCGAAATTGAGTCTTAAACTATAACTACGATCATCTGAGAGGATTAACAGGACGCTTGTACAATTCTAGTAACTGGGCTGAGTTGCAACTTACTTTCTAAATCAAGTTACAGAAAAAAAGTGGTAAATCAAAATGTTTTGCTGTTTAGCATGAAATATTATGTTGTAATTAGTTTTTTTTTTGTAAAACGCACTGTTTTTAACCCGTAATAGTCACACTTTTAAATAATAACATAATGGTCACACGGGGTCCACGGAGTCAATCAGTCGCCATTTGCCAACTTTTTAATATTTCGTCGCAAAAATTTTACTAGACGTATCTTGAGGTCTGTTCTTTATCATCCAATAATTTTTTCTTGTTTTATTAGAATTTAACATAATGAAAAAATTAAAATAAAAAAAACTGCAAAATTACAAAAATATCCACAAAATTTGTAATTTTTGAGATAGTTCAACAAAAATTTAGGGGTGTATTCTCAAGATAGTATACTTTCAGATAAATTTAACGAAATGAAACAATTCAAATAAAAAAAACTACAAACTTTGACTTTTTTACAAAAATATTCATAAAATTTTTAATTTTTGAGGTAATTCAACAAAAATTTAGAGGTGTATTCTCAAGATAGTATATTTTCAGATAAAAATTAGTTTAATAGAAGATTGTTCAATTTTGAATTGTCTGTGTACCCTTAAAGTTAGCGTGGGGTCCTTTGGACCCCAAGTGACCATTATGGGTTTATAAAATCATGTACCTTATTTTACAACATAAAACGATTCTTCTCAGTATTCTGCATGTAAAAGTATAAAGAAAATAACAGAGAATAACTTGAAAGTACGATAGCTTGTTCTAACGTAATTAATAACCAACTTGACAATATGCTATAAAAAAATCTTATTAAACATGTTTAGAAAATATTTAATGTCATAGTAATAGTGCATTTAATGTAATAAAATAAATTTCTGATATAAAATGTGTAATATGGATAAGTATTAACTTTTTCTTACGATTATCTTAGTTTATAACTACTTTTATAAGTGAAAGATTTTTATCTATCACTTTGTCATATTTTAAAGGGAGTTATAATCCGGTGTAATTATTATAATAATTTTATCTTATATATTATATCTGTGCTATATACATATAGTCACACGAAACTATTTGTCTGGACACATACTATGGAAGAAAATTTTATGCTACAAATACACCAAATACTATAACGTTTTAGAAAAAAATTTGATCAAAAATGAAAACTCTTACCAGTGATGCATTTAAACGAGTTTCGACTTAATATGAAATTGTGGCTATATTATGTAAATATTGTCACTCTAAATCCAAGTGTGTAATTTTTACACACTTAATTGTATAAAACAGTTTGTGTAGTTACTTTTTAAATATTTCTATGCGTGTAATTTTTATATTTTTTACATGCAATTTGATACCCATGCGAGCGTATATAAAAAGTACAAAATTTGCACGCAGGGAAATGTGTAAAAACTAACTACACAATTAAGCGTGTTTTACACATTTAAGTACGTAAAAGTTACACACTTGAATTTGCAGTGCTGTCATGAAATTATAGAATATACAAAAAATATTTCTATTAAAACGACAATATGTATGTTAATTTTTATATCAGTATCCGAATACATACATGCATTTCATAGTAGAAAGATAGAAAACAGAGATTTAAATTCAATATATTTTGTATTATGTTTTAATTTATATATATTTAAAGGATTAATTTACTTACATATACATGACAAAAAATGCTATATTTTAAATTTTAAAAGTTTACATACATTTACATATTTATATATGTTTAATCTCATTAATCTTGAGGATTAGTCTTGCACCAGTAAAAATGAGAGAATCGTCACAAATAGATTTGCTGCAGTTTATGCAATATTTTTTGTCTCTTTCTACACTTTCTATAATAATTCCTACACTATTATGTAACAACTTCAATAGCTTTTTTCCTTCCGGCTTTATTTCGTGATGTATGTATTCGCGGAGCCAATTCGTCATATTACGCTTATAAAGTTTTGAAATATACATTCAATACCAATCTTTGTGAAAAAATTTCTCATTATTTGTAAAGAAAGATGTGTCAAGAGAGGGCGGGAGGTGAAACGGGTTATCTTCTGCATCGCGCGATTCAAACATAGAAATTACAATCAAGCATATGCGTTAGAAGCGACCCTTCGGCACTGAAAGTTATCTACGAGCCAGTGAAGTAGGCAGCTGCGTTCTTGAATTAGACTATAATTTTTATTTTTTAGCCATTTCCTTGTGACTTTATTTCATTTCTTTACTCGTGACAATTGCATTAAATTATAGTACTTAGTTCCCTTGTGAATGCATGTGTTTCTGAGACAAAATTTAATAGGCTGTAAAATAAGGTTGTTATTTTCTACTTTGTAAACAGTGTTAGAAAAATTATTGATATTATTTCGATTAATGAAAAGGGGCAAGAAGGGGGAAGAAGAAAGTAGTGTAATCGCGTGCCAGCACCTGTTGGCTATTGACTATAGCCATTCACAGCGCAATCCTTCTTTTCGGACAGCCAATTAGCACAATCAAGTTACACTCGAGCTAACTTATGTCTGTTAATCTCACCAAAACCTATGTCGCTGCGTGTTTTGATTGAAGATACGGTTGATAAAAAAAAAGAAACACTTACTTATTGTTTGCTAAATGAAATAAATCATAATCTGCAGAACAACGAAATCAGGTAACAAAACATTTTTAGTTCAACAAAAAAAACATTAAATTGTTATAATTCAATTTTGTGTTATAAAATTATAATATATTTGTTATATTCTTTTAAATGCTTGTTCATGACCTATCTTTCTATATCATTCTATTGATTAGAAATAACGAGTATAAGATTATTATTAAAAAACATTAATCCTTTGACTACAAACACGTGGATCTGAGATATTCGATACAATGTAACATTTTTTTAAGTTATGTTGCAAAAAACATTACAATACTGTATTATAAAATACAAAACAATATTGTAGAAGCTACTAGACCATCTAAGAGAAGGCATTTCCTACTTTGTATTTGTTTTTAAAGTGTATCTCATCTTGTCCATAGGAATACCTTGTCTTACTCCATAAGGTAAAATGAGGAAAAATGCCTCTTTTTTTTATTTTTCTTAAATAAAGTTTATAATTCTCTAAAGTTTTTTTAATCGTAAGCATATTGAAAAAAAATAAGAGTTATTGTACAAAGAATATTGTACAAGTAAAGATGATTTGTTAATTATGAAAACCTAGTTTTTATTTATCATCAAACCTTATCCCACCCTCCCCTAAATATACGTTCTGCGATCGTGAATTGATGGAAAGTATACTACTACTTCTAATTAATGTAAGTAGGAAAGTAAGGCCGGTTCTATTCCATATGTAGACGAGGAGGCAGAGGGGAAAAATAATTTGGTTCCGCGGCGGACGTTAATTTTAACACAAATTTTTTCTATAGTGTTATAGTGTTGATAGCAGTATAACGGTTCGTCTTTGGTATGTAAGGGCATATCCTCACATTTTTATGAAATTCAAATATTGTGAAAAACGTTTGACGTGACTTAGATGACATCATTACTCAAGAAATATAAGCTTTATATTTTTTTTTTCCAAAATATCTACAATTGCCAAATTTTAGAAATCGGGTGTTTTGCGAGTGATGAATTAAAAAAATTAGGCAGGTTATTATTGAGCGTAAAGATAATCCTTAGGTAAAAAATAAAGGAGAAAGGTAGAGAATAGTAGCGAACCATTTTTTACCTGTAGCATGCGAAATTCCATAGAGAGTACCCAGGTGAAAATTCCGACATAAGGGTTAAAACTATATAGAAAAGCTCCTTACTTGTATCGATAGATTTTTTTGCAAGTTTAAAATTGCTTTTTTTAAACGTTTCAAATTGCTTTTTTTTTTAAAGAACAGTGTTAGCAAAAATTATCATATGTTTTTACATCGTAAGAGACGTTAGATATCTTTAGTAGACTTTAGATATTTTTGCAACCAAAACTAGAGTTGAAAATCTGTATAAGAAGAATCTTAAATTTACTTACATAAATAATTCACTTGCTCGAAGGTTTACTTGATGGCTATTTTAAATCACTTATGATTCAAAAATTATCTTCAATTTATGTTTATATTTTAATATAATTATAAATAAATCAATAAGTGTTTAAGTAATGGTAAAATTTAAAACAAGCAGACAAGAAATTGTCTTAAAGTCAATATATATACTTAGACTCTTCTTACCTACGCAAATAGCGCAAACACAAATCTTATTTCCTTCTGTTGTCTTGTTTTGCACGGTCGTCTGGCAGCTAACGCGCTTTAGCACACTTAGTTGATATTCCGTATTTCCGTAAGAAGCTATAAGATGAGCAACAAGGGGATTACTTTCGAGCCATATGAAAGTAGGGTAGAAGTAGAAAATTACCCGCCGCAGACTTAAAAATTCCGAGGGCATATAATAGACAGGGCTCCATGGGAGAACCAAGTTTTACGGTCTACTTTATGGCAATTACGAGCTTAACATTACATGCAACGAACTAAGACGGAACGTCGGACGTCGCAAGTATTCACGTTCAACGAGCTTACAACGCGAAGTGCGCTAAATATCCCTCGCACTATGAGGCGCATTATCGCTGTCGACGTTTATTAAGGAAGAAACGCGACGGCGATGTGGCGTGCCGTAATTCCAGGCAGGGCTAAGGGCGAGTAAACGATGGGTCGGTAAGGCGAGGGCGAAGTGAAAGGTGCGGAGAAAATAGAAAGAAAACGAAAAGGATTGCCGACGATGAAAAAACTTCTAATTTGATTACATTGTTCAGATGCGATCGACTGAAGGAAAAAAAAAACTATTAATTTGTGAATTATCCATTTATGAACGTGCAATTAAAACAAAATTGTCTATCTGTAATTTTGGTCTGTTTTCAGAATGTCCTTCGTCCATCCGCGATGTCAGCGCTAACATTTTATTTTCATACAGATAATTAACTTTTAACTCCGATAGTCAATAAAAAAGCAATTATAAATTTTTAAGTACTATTTGTTCAAATAGCAATATTCATATCTAACAACAGTTGAATATTTTTCTTTGAGAAAGAATACACATACTAAAGGGAAATATTAAGATATATTAGGTAAAGGATTAAAAAAAAGATTTATCAGATTGATTTTGTCTTAAAATCGTTTTGAGCCTTTCGTCAATTGCGCAATTGTGTATCTTTTAATTTTCCCTTTAATTTTGATGTGAGACTTTCGCCGTTCAATACCAAACTTTTTCGTTTCTCACGCTACATAATCTCGAGCCGTGTTTCTCGAGAATTACCTGGCATCGAGGCGCGAGAAACGCGATTCCCTCGAACTTTTCCATCTATATCTACGGGTCACCATCTCCAGTTCCCTTTCGGTCGTCCCCGTTTGGCTCCGCCCTTACAAGTACAGCGTAAGAGTTCTCTCCTTCCCGCACGGTATATATAGTATATCTCCGTATAAATTTACAAACAGGTCACGAACGTCAGGCTCCTTAATAAGGAATATGCCGAGTATACTGTAATTGACACGTTGGATATATCCGCGCGCGCGGATTAAACGCAGCCACGTGTGAAGGAAATGCAGTCAGAGACATTGATTCTCTTGTTAAGACACGCTGTGAAACGTTGTGAAGGTGAACCGAGAAGGTGGAACACAGCTGAGAAGAGGCCATTCCGGCTCGTATCCGCCGATAAAAACTTGAGAGTCGAAAGAACGGAAGAGGAAGGAGAGAGGAAATTACGGGAGGCGGAAGCGATCGGCGGTAGAGAAGTCGGACGGCGGAATAGGAGAGCGAAAAGGCTACCCCTTCAGATCAACGCGTGCAAAAGGAAGAGTCGTGCGCTACTGTGTAGCAGGAAGTAAGATGTGAAGGGAAAAATAAACGATAGAAACGGGAAAATCAACGGAAGAGCTCGTTGATTACCGTAAGGAGATCTGACCGCAACATTGACCATCTAAAACGAGATTGAATTGATGCCCCGATGGAAAATAAAAAAAACAGACAAAAGTCAAAGGGAGGTAAAGTGGACATGAAAGTTGAGTGACGGATAAAGCGATGCGGATATGTATTTCAAAAAGTTTAATCTTCTCAAAGTGCTATTTCGCATATCATTAATATTAACGATAAACATTCTTTATTGCGTAAAAGGTACAATACAAAAAAAATATAATTAAACATATAATCAAAACATAATTAATTAAATTCAAATGTGTTACAAGAGACAATCTAATTACTTACTGTAATATTTTTCTCGCGATAATGCTGTTAACAATACTTTGTTTTTTATACTAAAAATATGTAAATAAAAGTTTATAACAATTTTACGTATAAGCTTTTACTTCTAGTCAACAAACAAAAACTAATTTTAATATAAATTAATTAAAAATTTCAGTTTTTATCTCGCGAGAAGAAATCTAGTTATTACAGATGTAATACAATAAAAATTTATTTCAATAGAAGATAAATCAAATGTCAAATTCGCTCTTGCGGTAAATATGCTTACAAATAAAAGAAATGAAACGGAAACGTGAAAACGAAAAAGTGAGAAATAAAAATTACAGCAAAAAAATTCGACAAACGTGAGTCTCGTTCGATTTATAACGCATTACTTTGTATTTTATCGCCTGCGACGCCATAAGTATAGTGTCGGTGGGGAAAATAGGTGTAAAGTGCTTTTAACGTAATCACTTGCTCGTCGACCGAAGCTCCTAGCCGGCAACTTTCGAAAGTGAGAGGCTATAGCGCGTGTCTGATGCGTACCCGGACCCTTACTACTTGCGCCTCATCTGACCGTTTTGGCGGTTTCCACTTTCTCCTTTCGCTACTTCGTGCGCGCATGACCGCGTATCTTTCTCTCTCGCGCCCTTTTTTCGCCCTTTCTATCGAGTATCTAGCACGTTCGCTGGTGCAGCGACTGACCAGCTTAGAGGAAACCGTGCTTAAACCCATTAGTGGTATTGCCTCGTTTTAAAGCCGCGTACAAGAAGACCCGACTTACATCGTTGCATCAGAATGGCTGAACCACTGATTAAATAAGTGAGATTAAAAATGTTAACCGAATCTTTCTCTCCCTTTCTTCTTCTCTCTCATACTATTAATTATTTTCGTCTATTTAATGTGTCCATCAAATCTCTTCGATATTACTTATTATTTTTTTTAACAAAATAAAATTTAATAAAACTTATTAATTAACATTAAATTTTTAATATTATTTTAAAATATTTCAGTGACATTTAATAATGCTTATAAATAATATACATAATTTCCTGTTTATAGCATAACATTTGCAAAATATTGTACAATATTTATTACATTACATTATTTCGTTTTGCAAAAAAAATGTATTATATATTCATTTGCATTATAAATATAAAAGAATTGTTGCATTTTTATAAATTTAAATAAAATTGATATGAAGAATCATAAATTTAGAGATCTTAAATCACACTCTTAATAATAATAACAAATAAAACATGGATTAGACAAGCGATTACCGTGCATTACCCTCCTGTAGATCGATTGATCAATATTTGTTTGATGTAGTGTATCCGTGGGTTGTTATAACACAGTTTAATAACGGATTTGATTAACAGAATTTACTTTTGTCAATAACTTCTATTTACCTGTCAATATTTTTTTAATACTTTCATAAGTAATCACGCTTATGATATTGCGTGATATGGGAAAACTACGGAAGAAATACCTTACACACCAAACAAGTATATATGAAAGTGTTTGTCAATTTAGAACATAGAAGATCAGAAACGTGTTGGCTACCGCAATCCAATTTACTCATATGATATGAAATTTAGACGGTGAGTTGTTCGTGAAATAAGAAAAAAATAAATCTGTAATAAATCTATAATTTTTTAATAAATCTTGTAGAAGCATTCATGTATAATTAACGGATGCATGCTAAAGCAAACTAAATATTTTAATGTAAATACATACAGTACCATAAATAGATAAAGTATAATTGTGGAATAAGAGGAAAAGAAAAAATTACAATGTAAAAGAAAGTTGTCAAAATCGCGTCAACTTTTAAAAATCGCACTGCTTCATCTAAAAATCTAATTTCTGAACTTGTACAGTTTCTTTGAATTATTTGCGAATTATACAGTGCTTAATAATGCTTTATACATTCAAAATATTAAATAATAGAAATTTTGTTATTTATATTTTTTAGAAAGATCGCAATATTTTTCGACACATTTTGTACCTAAATTGCAGAAAAGATAAGATAAATAATCCAATTTTTTGAACTTGTAATGACAGTACTATTAGAATTAGATTAATAGAGTTAATAAGATTACATCAGAATTAAATTAATAGATTAGGTGGCCTTTCTGCATTTTTAGTAGATTAGATATAAATATATATATAGATATAAATAAATACATATTTATATAGATATTTATATAGATATAAATAAATACATATACAATGCATCATTTATTCTTATTGTTCATTGAATATTAAACACTAATAAATGATGCATTGTGCGTGGAACGGAAAGTACCCAAAGTTTTACCAAATTCACCAGGCTTCTAAATTGTACTGCGATGTTGCTTACAATTAAATCGCAATTTTAGTTACTTATCATGATATAAATGAATTGATTTTTTTTATAGCGAACAGGAAATGATCAAAAGAGAATATGAAAAGTGGTATCCAGAATCTATGAATCATTCTTTCAAAGAGTATTGGGACTGTAAAATAAGATTGAATAAAGTAGAAAAGAAATATCCAGACAAAAACATAAACTAATATAACTTTGATGTCACAATTTCCTTAAGTGTAACTGATGCGTTTAATATGTGTTATATTACAGTTACATTATTGAGTAGAAAATTATAATATTGAGATTATATTGTACTCTTGTTAATTGGTTTTTGCTAGATTGTTTATAAAAAAATCCTTTTTTGTATTATTAGCGGAATAAAGTTTTATGTGAAATGGAATAAGATAGCTAGATTCCATAAACGGTAGAGAACCATTGCAATGTTGGCAATCTGTGATGTAATTTAGAAAACTCGTTTTCTAAATCGTATCACTTAAGTGTTTATCAAAATTTTTTATTTAAAAACATTAATAATGAAAACTACATAAAAAAAGAAAAATATTTAATGTAAAAAACTTAAAAATACTCTTCATAATTTCCGAGTTACATTAAACTCTTGGCCAATCTGGGAAATGTGATGCGATTTCGACAATCTTAGCTTATTTATCAACAATAAACAATTTATACATATACATATATACAATAACCAATTATCTGATAAGTTTTGCATTGTGCGATACATTTTTTTTATTTCCTTCTTTTTGCAATTTTCTTTTAAACGTGTGATTTTCGGCTCTGTCATGTACGTCTAGAAACGTTGAACATTACCATTGCACGTAAACTCATTTTCCCCTATCGAGTAAATCTCTCTTGTGCGCCTGAAAAGGCAACGGGGCTAGTCACGTGAGGGAGAGGATCCTCAAGAGGCTCGACCCAGCTCTCCGCAATCCCGACACGATGCCACGTGCCGCCGAGGGTGGGAGGACAACGATGAATTTTTGACTTCCCCATAGAAATCTCGGATCCGCGTCACGGCAACCCAACAGAAATCCTTTTGCCCGCCCTCTCGAACGATCGTTTATACTACCTCGCCGATTTGAGGCGGTGAAGGGAGGTTTGTGGGGAGAAGGGAGAGGGATGAAGGGAAGAGAGATGAAACGAGCGGCAAAAGAGACGCGCGTTAGAGCGGGAGACCCCGGGGGTGGCGGCAGTGGTAGTGGTGGAGGTGGTGGCGGTGGTGGTGGCTGGTGGTTGCCGGCAACGAGAACGGGGGAACGGAATGGAGAAAGCACGGGGAAGCGGAGGTTAGCGGCAAATTGAATCTCGCGCAAGACGTGACCGCCCCCGGGAACACCGGCGCGTCTGTACGGTGAAAATCACGACACGACTGCGGGCCACAATACGTATTACTCACGCTTCGTGAAAGTCGTGGCATTAGGCAACGACGTATTTCTCGAGTGCCGCCATCGTCGCCGCGCAGACGACAAGATTCCCGACATCGGAAGGGCTCCGACTACTCCGGGTTTTCATCTTCTCGTACGATGCGACGCGACGGTCGCGGATGCTCGCACGCCAAAGACAAGGCTGATTTTATGATGCTCGACGGAAACAATCCTCGTTCGCGAGAATGTTGAAGAGACTGTGTCACTGCCTCAAAGTGATTAATTATATTAATGTCAATTAATTGCATTATTTTCTGCAAGCGCTTAAACAAAGCATTAAATTACAAAGTTTATTAAAAGCACCGTTATATTTTATTCTTAGATTGTGGAAGTCACAGTGGTGACCTTAATGTAACGATATAAATACAAACTTGCAGGATTGCTAAAATATTTTGACACATTATTCTAGAAAGATTGTTAAGTTTAATTTTATGTAGGGTAACTCCGGTATTTATATCGCGCCGGGATTTACGCCGCAAAAGTCAGACAAAATAGAAAGAATAGAGATAACTTGCCAATAACCAATTCGTTATAAGACTTTTTTATGCTTTTTGTATATTAGTATTGTGTTGTAATTTTACTCTTTTATTCTTAATATTAACAAAACCATCACGAGTTAAATCAATTTGTCAATGTTACGAGCAGCGATGCATTATAATCTACGTAAAATGATTACTCTCTCAGCAGAAAGTGTAAAAGGTTTATTGATTGTTCCATGATACATAAGTGTAGAGAGGTGGAGTATAAACATGAAAATATAAGTGCTTAGTTCTCGTATTCTTTGTACAACTTGGTTGTCCCACTCATAAATTCCAGTACTTTTGACCCTGGCAAAAAAAATGTAAGAGGTTTTATTAGTTTTTTTTTCAAATATAAGAAAATAAATATTTTGTATTTCTATTTTTTTTTTTTAATAGTAGTAGACAGTATACAGATTTTTTATTGATACAGTTCGTTTGCCTTAAATATATAGTAAATAATACTTGATAAATTAAGTCTTTGTTAAGTGCGGTGTAAGACAGGATTACCCCAATTAACTAATTGTTAAGTAAATTCAATTTTGTAGAGTTGTCTTTGAAAATCATAATTTATTAAAAATTTGATTGTAATTACGTCAAATAAAAGAATCAAGAGAACTGCTTTTTATGTAATTTACAGAATAGAGAAAATAATAGCATAAAAAATATAAAAGTAATAGCACACTTTTCCCTTCGCTGAGAAAATCATACGGCATTTGACTTGGAAATTGAAGTCTTTGATGTTTAAAACAAGCAGAGCGATGAAATGGTCTTGCAATATAGTATATAAAAATCGTTACTACTTCTTATGAGTTATCTGTTAGGTGAAGAAAGTGGCGTGAGAACAATGACGTGCATCCCGACATGTTATAGATGTCACCCTCGTGATATCCACTGTGACGTCTGCAACGTTGCGTGACGTGAACGAGATTAGCGAGACGTGTCGCCAAGTACTCAAATTTTCATGCTTGTAGCGCCTCAAGACTTTAAGATTAATAAAAAATATCAAATATAGCAATAACAAAAGTGCAGAAGATTCGAGTGATATAGATTATTATTTTGTTTTAGTAATTAATAATATCAATATGATATAAACATACACATTTTATTCTAACAGTAATAGAAAATCATTTTATTAGCAATACATATAATATTATAAACTATGGTACAACAGTTATTTAATAAAAATATCATTACAAAAGATAGTTTTATACATATAAATTATCCCATAAATTTTGTATTGTAATATAATCACTTTTAGAAACATGTATGTCAATCAATGATATATTAATAGATTAAATTTACAATTTACTGATATCAATTTCCGAAATAAAAAAACTAAATATCAAAAATAGTTACTAAAGTCCATTACAAACTATTAATTTTATAAAATCCATTTATCTTTTACAAATTATTTATTTAATAAAAAATGTTTTGCTATATGTAATAAAATCTGTATCATTTTATTTTTTTATAAACGATCATAGAATAATAATGAAGTAAATAATCGCATTTCACGATAACTTTTTTCTAAAATCGTAGCATGACTAAAATATAACTTTATTTTAATTTTCAGCAGCATATACTACATTTCAGGAAAACAAAAAAAAAATATCTAGATTGCTTAAAACAAATTGCGTAAATATTTATGTTGATTTTGCAATTTGTATTTACATAAAGTTGATCGAATTCAGTTCATTACGGTTTACATGTAAACATTTATTAATTAATCAAGCATTAACGAAGTAACTGAAAAAACATATTAAACTTTCATTGAAATATGATTTATGTAATTTTCTATCTACTTAATCACTTTAAATTTTTTTCTTTTCGTAAAAAACTTTTGTAACACGTGAATATCCGTCATATTTCAATTCTTCATGTACGTTTTATTTCGTATAGATTACTGAAGTTCAATAATCTTATATTATAACAAAAGGAGAATAATGAGAGAATCTAATGAAGGAAATAAAAAATAACGTCTTATTCACACTGCATAGTAGAATTATATTTTGATATGTACTTTCTCGTACATGAACGTCGAATAAATTACATGCCTTCCGGTGACATCCATCCGAATGAGACAGGACGTACTTGCAACGTGGACGATTTTTCCCTCGATTTTATTAAGCGCGTACCTACGCAATCGGAGCAACTCGTGCGGGTGCACTGTGGGATTTGCACGTAAAACGTCGGGTGCCCCGCGGGCTCCACTACGCCGGATGAATGGAAAATTAAAAACGCCAATCAGGTGGCGGAATCCAGCCTAGAGCAATGCCGTCAGTAGTGTCACTCGAAAGGTACGAAAATAAATTTTTCCTCGTTGCCTATACTTGCACGAATGGGCAAGTAATAAAACTTGTGTAAGTGTTACTTTTCACTATAAATATGCTAAATATAATATCAATAAACTTTGAATTAAGCCTCAAAATTGTTAACGACTCTAAAAAATTGACTTAAAAATTAACATATGTTGTAATACAATTATAGAAATACAACATTAGGAGTTGTTTATAATTAGAAAATAAGTTAAGTCACATTGAAAAATAATTTAAAAACATAAATGTAAAGTTACTTTTCTCTTATATAAAAATAAATTATCAATTAGTATGACACGCTTATTGTAACATTAGGTCCAAATTTCATGAAATAATATAAAACAACTGTGATATTAAACTTAATAATATATGTTAATAAAATTAATAAATTAATATAAATTTGTATCATATTATTTAAATTACATTAAAAAAATAATCATGTATTCTCATAAAAAGGATATAATTTTAAATCTTGTATAACTTGTATAAGGTAAAAAGTTGATATTAATAGTGAATTCCATTATTTCACTAGAGCAACCTCTAAATCAATTTTCATTCGTGCAAATTTTGATCGATAAGTTGATTGCGTAAACTTCATACATTGATGATGAACATCTTTAACGCACACCTGATGTGCATCGATGCAACTTGCTGGAATATCCAAAGCGAGTGTTTCACCCCGAACGAACCCCTGCTGTTCGTTATCGCGTCCGCCCTTCTGACACGCCTACTTATCAAGACTTGCCTAAATGCTGGAACCACCCTAGCAATTAAAACGTGTAAGCAACACGTCACGCGATCTCCGCGACCGCAACACCTCTGTCTAAACTAATTACAAAGCAAGCCTACGGAGTACAGAACGTATTGTGCGCCATCGTGGACATTGTGTTGCATTCGTGATCGCATTCCGAATTACTATGCAAGGCACGATTTACACGGTTAACAAATCATTAAACAATTTCTCATTATTCTTGTACAGATCAGCCTCCATCACGTATGTTTTCTATTAACAAGCAAGTAACTACCGTTTGACATTAAAGCTTTTACTATTTTTATTCAATACTTTTATTAATCATGATTATTAACAATTTATTACTTTTTACAGTAGTAACATTTATTACAAGAATGCAAGTTAACATTGTTATATTATTTCTCCTTGATATGATGGAAGTCATATATTATAGTTTGAATGTTAGTTACATAAAAATGTAAAAATACAGATATAAAAAATGGAGAACATATGGTCAGAGAGTTTAATAATCAATAACAAACCATCGTGACATATCAAAGTGCTTACCAAATGAATTGACACGGCGTGTCAACGTCAATGCATAACGTATGCACATCGATCGCGTAAGATCGATATGGTCTCCGTTCTAGTTTCGTCGAGATTAAATCGTACCAATCGCGTTTTTCCAGGAATATTAATACCGCGACCTCTTTCCGCCAGTTTTTTGTCAGCTCAGGAATTACTTTATCATAAATTGAAGGATTGTTCAATTTCAATCCAATTCCTTATAAGTACACTTTTATATAGATGATATGTATGGAATCCGAAGAATTCCTAAAAGAATGAATGAAAATTTGTTTTAATAAAAGCAAAAATATATTTTACAGAATTTTTTGATTTACAAATAGAACTGTTGCGCATCAATTGACACGCAGTTCGCCATATGGTACACATGTATATTTCTATTTCTGAAAATTAAAAAATAAAAATAAAAGATATGTAGAGAATATATAGTTTATTACATTGTATAAAATTGTCTAAATAAATCACTTTTATCGTGAAAATTTATGATTCAGTAATTATGAAGAATAGAATAAAAAATAGGTCAAAAAAAATTATGATGAATATTTTTCACTTTTTTACATCATGATAAAGCAAAATAGTTTCTCACATAACTTTTCATAATGTTTCGCATTATTACAATTTTTAAAAATCAAGAATTTTGTTCAACTTGATACATGTGATGCAATTTAGAAAACGGAAAAATTGCACCACAGATTGCCAAAATCGTGTGGTTTTTTACCGTTCACGAAATCTACGCTAACTCATTCCATCAAACGTAAAACTTTATTCCGAAAATGTCGCAAAAATGTTTTTCTTTATCAAAACACATATTTCCTT
The DNA here is from genome assembly GCF_016802725.1 of Solenopsis invicta. Lineage (NCBI taxonomy): Eukaryota > Metazoa > Arthropoda > Insecta > Hymenoptera > Formicidae > Solenopsis > Solenopsis invicta. The sequence continues at coordinate 12,143,706 of NC_052664.1, read as the reverse complement.
TCTCATTCAATCTTATTTTACAGTTTTTAAATCTTTTGAGAGCACGATTCTGGATATTACTTTCTGTAATCTCTTTTAGCCCGTTATTAAAAAAAAACAACTATTTAAATTGTGACAGTCAAAATTGCCATTTAAATAAGGTTGTGATACGATGTAAAAGAGACTAGAATATTTATATTAGATAAAACGTTGTTCATCTAATATACAAACATGAGGGAAAGAAACTTAAACCCTATTAATCTAACAGTGTTGTGATAATTACAAGCTACACTATATTTCTATGTATTTTCTCTTCTACAATTTAACTATAAAATGTATCAAAAAATCTCATTTTTCACGAACATAAATAACAAAGTTCTTATTATACCTAATATTTCAAATTTTATTATAACAAAGCATTATGGCAATATACTATACTCTCAAGTAATCCCATAGAGAATATAGAAGTACAGCGAATGTATTTTTAAATAAGATAATGCGATTTCGATAATTTTCTTCCATCTTCTTAGATATTAAATAAAAAATTTAAAAAAAAGTGCGATATTATGAAAGTTCTTTCATTATACGTCTCTGGCTTTTAAGTTTACGAACAAGTAGAAAAGTGCAAGATGCCGCGTGGCACTTTGATAAGTTGAAAAGCACAAAAATACTTGTTTACATCAGATCCATTTCCGACTTTCAAATTGCGGATAGCAAAAGCGATCGTAAGGCGGCGTGTGGCAAGTGCTTTTACAGAATGGCGAACAATGCAAAATGCTCGATTTGATTTTATCCGGAATTTGCGCGAAGGAATCGCGCCGAAAAGAGAATATGGTGGCTTAGATGCTTGAAACTCGCTAATCTTGTTACAGTGATACGCAGCCGTGCATCGAGACGCCATTCTGAAGATTGCAATTCAATACTGCGCTCTCGTCGTGCCGGCATCCGAGCAGTTATCGTTACTGTGACTCACGATATCGCTGAACCTTGGCGCTACCCAACATTCTGAGCTTCCCGTAATCATCTAAAACTCCAGTATCGTATAAAGAAACGGGATCGTTAATCTACTTCTTTATCGCAATACTCCGCAATAGGCTGGTCTTATCGATCAATTCGGTCATGCGAA